>NW_021620672.1:2339459-2401545 GCF_004785775.1 Grammomys surdaster
ACCAAAGTACCATGAAAAGCATACTTGGGCTTTGGCCAGCATCTGAAAGACACAAGAAGGGGAAAAAAAAAAAGGAAAAGTTGCAGACTAATGGGCTGGCAGACCAGCTGAATGCCATAGCAACTCACAGGGAGTGCACTAGGTAGAAGGAGTTCTCTGTAATGAAGTGGTGTGTGTGTGTGTGTGTGTGTGTGTGTGTGTGTGTGTGTGTGTTTGAGATAAGGTCTCACTATGTAACCCTGGCTGTCCTGAACTCACTATGTAGACCAGGCTGGCCTTGAACTCGCAGATCACCTGCCTCTGTTTCCCAAGTGTGTCATGTGTCACTCCACTCCCTATAATGAAGTTTTAAAAAAAATCTTATGTCTTTTAGAAAAGCTTAGATGTAGCTTCCATTGTTTTGTTCTTCCTCGTTACTATAGTAGTTAAAGCTGCGAACACTCTCGAACACAGCTTTAACTGTGTGCCTGGTATCATTTTTGCTTTTCAAATATGGAGGAGGCATACACCTCAGGTGCTTCCTTCTGGGACATTTCTTTCGCTTCCTTCTTGTCACCTGTGAGCACATGGCATTATGGCGTTCTTCTAACGTCATTGTATTGCAGTCTAACAGAAGGTAAATATTTCTGAGTCTTGATATCATCTACTAAGAATATCTTTGTTTTCAAAACTGTAATTAAGTCTTTTGTAATGGCATAGTTGTTACTAAAATACTGATGGTCGTTTTGGGGGGAAGCTCTCATTTTTCCAGTGTGTTCTCCTTTGGGGAAGTCTCTCCCAATAGCTTTGAGAAAGCTGAGGCAAGGCACTGAGGTGTGGGGACTTGCTAGTGATTCCTCAGTGGGGCTGGGTCAAAGCCTGTGTTTGAGGCTCATGAATGAAGTATTGTGGGGGAACCAATGCCAACATGCTCCAACAGCACCCTTCCCTTGTTAGTGCTCCTTCTGTTGAAACCCTGCAGGGCAGGGTTGCCCTTGGCCAAAAGGCATGCTCTTTTCTTCCAGTTTTCCTGCTCCACAGAGCACTGGGTGACCTGTTGTTCTTGGTCTTCTTTCTGACTTTGGCTGAAGAAGAAATTTTCCCTTGGGGAGCAGGGGGTGGTGGCTTCACATGCACACTGACCTCTGGGGGGTCTCCCTCTATGTTCTTGGCATGCCAAGGTGAGCTGGAGTCCTGAGATGAAAATAGCCTCAACAGTCAAGCCGGCACATGCGATGATTGCTATTGTATAAGTGTGGTTTATCTGAGCCAACTTCTCATCCTCTCTCTCTCTCTCTCTCTCTCTCTCTCTCTCTCTCTCTCTCTCTCTCCTCTCTCTCTCTCTTTGAATATATTTTATAAGATGCATAGATGTGAACTTTGTTTTTAAATCCAGTCTGTGATTCTGGTTTTTTTTTAAAGTAGGAGAATTTAGTCCATTTACATGTAATCTTAAAATTGTTGTAATTGTGTTATCTGATATTTTCTCAGTTCATAAAATTCCTGGCTTTCTTCTAAACTTAATACAGGGTTTCTAATAGATGCTGTTTTTGAGATTCATTTAGAGATCAGATGTAATGTTTCTGAACCTAACTTCCTGGAGCTTTACTCAGTGTCTTCAATTATCTGAACTAAAACATCCCTTGTTCATTTTTCATACATATTTTAACTCAAATGCATTTTTCTCTCTTATACATAGCTTTAAGTTTTTGAAGACTTACTTTACAAATCCTCCCTAATCAGACTATCTCGGTTTGCTATGAAAACATTTCTTAGTAAAAAAAATTAAATTACATTTGTGTGTGTGTGTGTATTGTACATGCATGCGTGTCATAGAATAACTTGTAGTAAGTGGTTCTCTCCACCATGTGGGTTCTGATAATCATACTCAGATTGTCAGGCATCTTGTGGACCCCCAGTAAGACATTTTAAGATTTGGCCATTGTGTTTTTTAGCCTGCCTATACTTTATACTATGTTCCTACTCTTCACTCTAAGATGTGAGTGTCTGTGGAGAGGTCAGGCTACTCTGGATGAAGTTATCATTTTTTTTCTACCTCTGCTCATTCCATATCCCCCTACCCTAAGAATACACATATGTACCCTCATCCTTAAGCCATTATAGTCCTGAGTTGTGATAACGCTAGTAGCTGAGTTTAGTTCCCAGACTCAGCTGCCTGGGCCCCTGACCCAATTCAAAGGTTGACTTTAGATAATCAGGTGTTTTCTGTGTAGAATTCTAGAATGGAGAGACAGTGTTGTTGAATAGAAAGGGAAGTTAATTCTTTATTTATGTTTTCCTTCTTTGCTACTCCCAACATATATGACTGCTGGTACACATGTACCCACCGCCCTGCAAGGCTTCCTCTGTATGTGATCACAAAACAGCTGATGTTCCATTTGTTAGAAGTGCCAAAAAAGGGTTGGCAGGCTATGTGGCCTGCTATGGAAATATAGATGCTACCCTGTTGTTGGGACCACCATCCATCAGACACAGCCATTTTATACTCTTGAGGGTTGCTATCATTTAGAATAACTTTTTATCGAATGATAACAGTATATATTTACTATGTGTTAGGCACCATTATGAATGTCCTACAGTTACTATGTCATTTAAATCTTTTATAGTAACATTATAGTTGCTATACATAGTACCATAATCATCCATGTTCTACAGCAGTGGTTCTCAACCTTCCTAATGCTGAGACCCTGTAACACAGTTCCTCGTGTTGTGTTGACCCCCAACCATAAAATTAGTTTCGTTGCTACTTCATAACTGTAGTTTTGCTACTGTTATGAATTGTATTGTAAATATCTAACATGCAATCTCCTAAGGGGTCTTGACCTACAGGTTGAGCACCACTGTTCTAGAGGGAAGGAAAACATTGAGTAACTAGTTCAAGACTATACAGTGAGTAAGTGGTTCCCAGTGAGCGACAAGGGGAGTTGGATTTAACCCAGCAGTTTGGCTCCCCCTGCTGTAAGGGCTGTGACGTGTTGCTGTATTTTATGTCGGTTTTTCTCTCCTTCAGGTGTAACAGTTATTAGGTGCCCCTTGGAGCTGGTGAGACATGTCCATGATTGAAAGAGACCATTCAGAATCTAAAGAGAAGCGTAAACAGAGACAGGAGAAAGATAAAGCACAGTGCTGAGAGAGGATAAAAGCAAAGGTTCTTTGTTTTGAGACTAATTTTCACTGTGTAGCCCAGGCTGGGCTCAAAACTCCACATTTAAAGTATAGTACATGGGATGAGAAAAAAGTGAAGCAGTAAGAAGTGCTAAAAAGCTAATAAGAGACTGTCTAAATAGAACAATATACTGAAGAAATTATGAAAATATTGGGTCCAGTGGGTAGTACTTGCTGTGTAAGCCAGACCACTGGAGTTTTATCCTGGGAACCAGTGTAAAAATCTGGGTGTACATCTGTCATCCTAGTACCCTTATGGAGGCAGGAGCATCTGTTAGCTTCCAGGCCAGGAAGCTAGAGTATGAAGCATTAGTTAGAAATAAGAGAGACTCTTGTCTCAACAAGGTGGAGGGAGAGAACCAACTCCTGAAACTTTCCTCTTACACACACACATACACACACACACACACTTTAAAATATGATAAGTTGACAGTTAAAATAACTAGAAAGATGAAATCATATTTATTTTTTCATTTTCTTTTTACCTTATGTGTATGGGTATTTTGCCTGTGTGTCTGTCAGCACTATGTGCATACAGTACCCATAGATGTCAGAAGAGGATGTCAGATCCACACAGGACTTGGAGGACCGTTGTGAGCCAACCCACGAGTGCTGAGAACTTGAATCCTCTGGAAGAGCAGCCAGTGCTCTTAACTGCCAAGTCAGCTCTCTAGCAAGATCAGAAATTTAAATGAGACCTAAAAGAGAACACAATAGTAAAACAATAAGATCAAGGAATTGGAAAAAATGTTATATTCAAAGATTATCAGCTTTGGTTCATATAACTAGAGGTTGGCCTAGAGGGAGTAGTATTGTTTATTGTTTAAATTGTTTTCTTTTCAGTACTAAAGACTTGATCCCAGTTTGTGTGATGGTTCATGTTGCCAACCTGACAGAATCTGTAATTTCCTGGAAGATGGGCCTCCGGGCAGGCCTGTGGTGTATCTTGATTACCCACTATTGGTAATCAAGAAAAATTTGCCCACTATGGGTGGCACTATTCCTTGACTGGGAATCCAGCAACAAATGGTGAAAGAGATCAGAGAGCATCTATTGCTGTCTTTTTCTTGACTGTAGTTGCATTGTGACAAAGCTGCTGCAAATTCTTGACTTTCCAGACACGTGGAAATGTACTTTGAACTGTTAACTATAACAAACCTTTTCCCCCTGAAGTTTGCTTCTGTCAGAGTATTTGACTACAACCTGAATAGAAATTCAGATAGTATGAAAGTCACCCTATACTCTGGACTCCCTGTTCTTTATTTACACTTTTAAAGTTATATGTGTATAAGGACAAATATTCAGAATGTAGTTTGAGAGTGTGCTGATTTACTAAAGTGGTGGCGATAGGGTTTTCTCCAAGATCCTTAACTTCAGTAGCCCTGGGTAACTGGCTAGGTTTCAGTACCAGGCATGGTTTCCATCTTGCTGAGCAGGTCTGAAGTTCAATTAGAGAGCAATTGGTTATAGACAATGTATGTGTACTTTTAGGGTTATTATGCCATGCTGGAAATTCATAGGTATCATAGCTGGGAAGGACTGTTGGTTGCTTACCTTCTCTTTGGAAGCTTGCATGGCACTTTCTGGTACCATGAAAGCTAGTCCTTAGGAAGGAGGCATTCAGGGTAAAGCACAGGAACCTCTGAACCCTGTGTCTGAAGTGCATAGTGTCTTCAGCAACAGGGAGTTAACTTCCACCTCTTGTGGGCAACCAAGGGAAATAGCCATAGACTGTAGCGTTTGGGAATCTCTTAGAAAATCAATTCAAGGCTGAACGGTGGTGGCGCATGCCTTTAATCCCAGCACTTGGGAGGCAGAGGCAGGCGGATTTCTGAGTTCGAGGCCAGCCTGGTCTACAGAGTGAGTTCCAGGACAGCCAGGACTATACAGAGAAACCCTATCTCGAAAAACAACAACAACAACAACAAAAATCAATTCAATTCAATGGCAATTAAAAAAAAAAGGACTTCTCATGCCTTATATTGCAGATGTTGTTAGATGGTCTTTGGCTCTTGAAGGAAGCATGTTATTCAGATGAGGACATTCTGTCTAAACTTTCAGAGGCAAAGGGGAAGGGGGAGGGGCAGGAGGTGAAGAACTCTGGGAGGGAGGATTGGGAAGGGGGCAACATTTGGAATGTAAATAAATAAAATAATTTTTAAAAAGGAAAAATGTTCTAGTAGGATTCATATTCTAAAAGGAAAAAAGAAACTAAATATTAGGAAGAAAAAAATCCCAAGCATTTATATAAAGTAAAACAAGAACAAAACCAGAATACAGAGCATGGCTTCCAGTTGGAAACAGTGGTCTGGGTGGATGTAAGTGTCTCGGGGAGGAGACTGGACCAGGTAGTGAGACCTTGAGATATCCTTCTTGCTCACCCACAGCACGCTGGCCCATGCACTCAGGCCACATATATGGTCTTTATGATCTGAAGTCTCTCCAGATCCCTCCAGGCCAGCAAGCACCATTGCTTCTTGGAATGCTCTCAGTTCTCACCCTATTTCACACTCCTTTCATGATCCTTTATTTCCTGTGATGAGATCAGCACACACAGCAGTTAGATCACACGGCTGAATGAACTGATCCTGCCTTATCTCCCTGGAGTTCCTGTGGTGTTTGGTTTGGTCACTGCACTCTTTCTTCCACTTACTCCCACGCATGTGTATGTACACCCTGCCTCTGTTGCCTGGGTTTATCTTTGAGGTTGCAACACATTTTTTTTTTTTAATTGATCCCAGGTTGCTTAGTAACTACTCTCTTCCCTGTCTCTTATGCCAATGGAATTGAGTGGGACAAAAAAGGACAACTTCCAGGACTAGCTGATGGCAGAATGTGTAACGATGTGGTGAGAGGGAATGTGTAGTCAGCGATGACTCCTTCAGGCCTGCCTTTGTGACTGGGTGGGTGTTAACACAGAATCCTGGGCAGAGGAAATGGTGGATGGGAATCAAGATTAACTAACCCTGGAAAGCTCTGGGACAACAACAGCTCTGTATAAGTCCTTAACTCAACTCATCAGTGAAGTAGGGTTTAATGGTAAGGTCACAGATTGCAGCCGAATGCCCTTCCAAATTCGTATTCTGAAAACTGGTCGGAGGGTAATAGGAGGTGGGGCTTTGGAAAGTGACTGACACAAGGGTGAAGCCATCAAGAATGGGATTGGTATTTAAATGAGAATCTAGAAAGCCAACTAGTCCTTTTCCTGTCTGATCAGGAAACAGGAAGTTGGTCCCAACCAGACAATCTGCCAGCACTTTGAGTTTACAACTTCAGGAATTGTGTATATTTCTGTTGTTTAAGGTTCCCAGCTTATAGTATTTTGTTACAGCAGACAAGACTAAGGTGTAGACACAATGCCTCCTAAAATCAAATTGGTATGTTTCTCGAGGCTGTAGGCTTTTTTCATATCCTGGCAGGGAATGGCAATTGTGATCCTACTCATGTGCTGGGTCTTTGGAGACATTTCTCAAAGCATTTTGCATTACTAATGGACTATCAGACACCCAGAGACCAAACGGAGATGAGGCTTACCATGTTGAAGTGCAGAGCAAATTAGGCCTTCCCACTTCTTATGACACCACTGACATCCCACAGCAACCCAACCAAATGGTGGGAGCCTAAAGAACACCTGACCCTTCAACAGAATACACTATAAGGTATACCGACTCAAGCACTTGGACCTTCTCTTCTCTAGATCACAAGGTGGGTTTATACGGTTTATTCACCAAACAAGTGATGTAGCTTACTTTTACCAAACCATCACTACTTACTGGTCCTGGTTTGCAGTATTATATCTAGGCTTTTGCTATAGAATGAATATCTGTGTCCTTCTCTACCTCCCCAACACCTAATGAGATGGTATTGGGAGGCAGAGTCATTGAAAGATGATTAAGTCATGGGCACCGAGTCTCCATGGGTGGAACGGTCTCCTTGTAATAGGTTTTAGAATCTCTATTTGTATTTTCTGTCTTGTGGGGATATGGCGAGCAGATTCCTGATTATCAGACAGGAAGTGGGGTCACATCAGATGCTGAAATAGGTCTGTGACTTAAATTTGGGTTTCCCAGCCTTTGCTCACAGACCACTCAGTCTCTGGTATTTCGCTTCTGCAGTCAGAATGGATCAAGACAGCTCTCTCTCTCTCTCTGTCTCTCTCTGTCTCTCTCTTTTTTTTTTTTAAAAAAAAATTATTTATTTTATGTGAGTACACTGTATCTGTCTTCAGACACCCCAGAAGAGGGCATCAGATCTCATTTCAGATGGTTGTGAGCCACCATGTGGTTGCTGGGAATTGAACTCGGGACCTCTGGAAGAACAGACTGTGCTCTTAACCACTGAACCATCTCTCCAGCCCAAGATAGCTCTCTTGACTATACGGTTCCCATATTCTTCAGCCACACATTTAAAACATTTTCCTTACTTTCATAGACAGCTGGTTAAACCAGTCATGAAAAGATTCACAGTTTTCCAGAGGAAATCATTATTTCTAAGTCTTTTGGAAGAGCTTAAGGACACCCTTGTTCTATGAGGATTATACACGGACCAGAGATAGGCATGTGGAGCAAGGCTCTTAGCCCCCATCCACTACAAAGTGTGTGTGGTCTTCCTGCAGCTAACGTGAGGAAGATAAGCTCACTATACTTAGTGTAGTATGGTAGTATGTCCACTTAGCCTTCAAGCCGGTTAGCACACTTTTTGCCCGATGTTCAGTCAAACGCAGCCTCAGACACTAATGATCTTGTCTCTTCTTTCTTTGTTCTTGTCCTTGCCATTCTATTCTTGAGTTTATTTTTGGTTTTCTTAGCTCACCTCCCATTTCTGCACCCCCCCCAAACCCACCCCATTTTTTAAAAAAAATTGTTTCAGTCCTTTGTTCTCTGTCTCTTCTGGATTTTCCCATCTCTGTCTCTACTGGCCTGTTTCCTATTCACAGATTCCCTGAGCTTCTGCCATTCATTCCCTGCAGTTTGAAAGGCAAGTTTTGTTTAAATGGAAGTTTGGCTGAGGTTTTGGAAGGATCTGAGGGAGAGCTAGAAAAAAATAAAATAAAATAAAATAAAATAAAATAAAATAAAATAAAATAAAGAATCTTCAGGTTCATTCCTTAAGCAAACATGGAAGTTATATCAAGGTGGGGCTTCTTAAAGCATTAAGAAATCCAGAAGTTTTCCATATCTTCTTTTCTTGATTCAACATGGAGAAAAATGCAGCGGCCTCCTTAACCAGAAGTGGGCCCCATTCTCTACTTTGGCATTGTAGTATTGAATTTTAATGATTCTATTGTCATCACTGGACACGTGATCTCCACAACAGTTGGCAGCTATGACCAGCAACCCTCACTGACTTTTTTTTCCTTTTCATACTTCTCTGGATGCTCTTTAGGTTTCCTTCTCTATGGTTCACAGAGTGCTCATGTTTTTAATTCTTGACCCACTTGCCTGTAGGGGCCATGCTGCCTTCCGGCAGCCTTAACACCACACTGCAAGTATTCCATGCCTTGACACACTTTTCCCTCCCCCTCCACTTGGTTGAGGTCTCCTCGATTTTTCCCTTCTTTTGCCTAGGCAAGCCTTTCTCACGCAGGCTTTCAGCTTCCTTCGCTCATCTGAGCTAGCCGGACATGGTCACTTCTTTGGTTACCGGCCTGCACGTGCCAACAATGCATCTAGCCCTGTACAGGTGTCCAGTGAAGGAGTGATGGGCCAATGCGTGGATGAGTAAGATTTGGTAACAAGGAAGGTGCTGGCGTTGGTCCTGAGAACATCCAAAAGTCTGGTGCCACCTGCAACGTGACAGCGGCAGAGTGGTGGGTTTAGGATCCAGATAGCGCGAGAGGGACCCAGGCAGAAAGGTCGCCCAGCCGGGAGCCGCCCACGCGGGATGAGCCTCGCACCGCCCCTCATTCAATCCTGTGGTCCTGCAGCGACCACCGCCTCCACCGCCCACTAGCCCCGCGCTTCGCTCTTGATCCAACCCGGCCACCGTCGTTCTCGGAACGCTCGCTCGTGACCCGGAAGCGCATTCTCCCTAGCAACTGCGGGTCTGCGGCGGCGCCGGCCTCCGGGGAGCGACGGTGAGGCTCCTGCCCCCTCCCCCTGCGCACGCCCCGGCCACCCGGCCAGGCCTTCCCTCCGCGCCGCGCTCCGCGGCCCGGACTGTGCGTCCTCGTCTCACGGGGCGCCCGACCCCGGCGCCTCTGGTCGCCTTCCGCCGGCCCCGGCCGGGCCTCAGGCTCCCCACGCCCTGCGGGCCCTTCCTTTTTGTAGTGCAGTTCAGTGCGAGAGGAGGGAGACGGGGTTGGAGCCAGTGTTTGGGAAGACGCGGCTTCCCAAGGCTTGGGTCACCTGGGGACGTGTTCTCGTGGGTCCTGATGGAGGCTGACAAGCTTGCATCTCCTCCTGAGTGTCGAGCGGCAGCGCTTGCTGATTGCCGGAGTTTCTCAAAGTGATACACTTTATCCGGTCTCTGGGGCGCAGAGACTCATTTGATTGTACACTTTGAATCGACCATTTCCCCGGGAGTTAGCTTTCCAGTTATGAATGAGCTGTGGATAGTATGTTTTATCGTAGCTGTTGTGGCTTCCAGTTTTATGCAGAAGGAACGTCCTGGGACCTAACTAATCTTGGGAAAGATTTCAAGTAAAATTTACGCCGTTAAATAGGGGCAGGCGTTAAATATATCTCTGATTTACACTTCAAAAGATAACAGTGGCACCAAAAACTTCCTTTGAGTTTGGACAAAAGACACTAAGAAGACCTTAGACATTGCTGTTCCTAATAGAATGATGGAGTGAAAACAGAGGTGTGAACAGTTTGCAGAATTATTTAGGAATAAAATGCAGGAGCCTTTTAAGATTCACCATTGAAGATTGTATCATTTAGTTTCAGCACTAAGCACTTGTAGTGTTAATGGGCTTGAAATAAGTTTTTGAAGACATATGAGGTTGTACACATTGCACCACTGGGAGAAGATGACATTTGGTTAAGTACAATCTATGTGGTAGGTATCAGTGCTGTGTAGTAGGTTAGGGGGTGGAGAAATCAATGTAGGCTGGTACTTTCAGAAAGATGTTTAAGGAGGAAATAATAGTTGATTTGCCTTCAAAGTATAGATACACTATGTATTGGAGGGGACTGAGTGAACTAAATAATTTTTTAAAATATTCTTTAGGGTTTGGGAAACATTTATTTCCACGTGGCATCCTTTAGTTCTTATTTAAAAATGAAAGTCACTCTGATCCTGATCCAGTTCTTTTAAAACACACCATGCTCTTACCCCTTCTAGATCTTTTGTTTCTGCAGTCAGTCTTTTATGTAAAACACAACAGTTTAAGTAGGGTTACTGTTTAATATGTAAGACTTAAGAGTCTTGTGAAAATTTTGCTCTTTGATATTCTTAATTCTTGAGTGTTTCATATGTAGCAGGCTCTGTGTCAGGAGACAGCAAGGACAATGGTTACTCAGCAACCATTTGCTATGTTTTATCTATGGTGTGCCCCTGACCCCTGTGTGTGTGTGTGTGTGTGTGTGTGTGTATGTTTAGCTTGTTGTTGCTCTGTTTAGCAGTCCTTCTACAGTAGGCACTGTGCTTTGCTGTGGAGTTGAGAATAAATGCAGATGTGACTTCTGTCTTTAGCAGATGATAATAAGCTATAGTTGTGTTAAGGGAAATCACCAATGAGACCTATGAATGGAGGTATTCAGGATACACAGGAAAGGAAGTGCTTCAGTCTCACTGAAAATTAAAGATAGCAGGGCAGAGACCCTATGCTGGCAGGGTGGCTGGAGAGGATCAGGGACAGAAGGTACAGCTTTAGAGAGGGAGCTGGAGGCATATGGAATGTTCTGGTAGGACAGAGGACTGGAGCAATGAGTGGCGTGGGGCCAGATTGTGCTGGACCTTGTAGGCAAGCTGAATTTTTCTTTGTGTTTTGAATAAAGAGAAGCCTCTATGGAAGGTTTTACTCAGGGACTTAGGCTGTGTGTCGGGTGGGGATGACACAGTATGTCTGTGTCTGAATAGTATGCTTTGTGCTTCTACCACCGTTAGCATGTGTATTGTTTTCTCATTCCTTGTTCTTCAACTTCCTCCCTATACTTTATTTTGTAAATTTTAATAAAAATCTAAATTTACATCTATTTATGTGTGCGTGTGTGCGAATGTGTGTGTGTGTGTGTGCATGTGTGTTGGTATATGGACTTGTGGGAGTCACTCCTGCTACCAAGTGGGTCGCTGGGGATTGAACTCAGGTGGTCAGGCTTTGTGACAAATGTATTTACTTCCTGAGCCATCTCATTGCCCCTCTCTCATGCTTTATTCTAGTTTGAGAAGTCCCCATATCCCACTTGGAAGATGTACTCAGTTTTCTTTTATTTGAGAAAGAAAAGAATTGGGGCTGTAGAGATGGCTCAGCTATTAAAGGCTGGAGTCCGAACCAAAAATATAAAATAGGCCACTGTGGTTAATGGATTAGAAGTAATTTTAGTCAGTACTACTGCTTGGGAACCAGTTTTTGTGTCTTTTTTTTAACTCCTTTTTTTTTAAGTTGTAGTAAACCACATAATATAAAACTTACTGTCAAGATGGGAATTAGCTTAGTTGGTGAAGTGTTTGCAGCACACAAGGACATTAGTTCCATATCCCAAGCACGCATGTAAAATGCACACCTGGTGGCATTTGCTTGTAAGAGTTGTGCTCAGGAGACAGAAGGATCCTTGTGGTTTGCTGTAATCTGTGAATCCCAGGTTCCAGTGAGAGACTAGCTCAGAACAAACCAAACCAAACCCAACCAAACCCAACCCAACCCAACCCAACCCAACCCCAACCCCAACCCCAACCCCAACCCCAACCCCAACCTCAACCCGGAGCCCTCCCAAAATGAAAATCAAGTTAGACAGCTTCTGAGGAATACTCTAAGATTGACTTCCTGGTTTTCAGATGCACGCATATGCCTAATCATTTTCAAGGGTTTAATTCAGTGATAGTAACTTTTTAATGAAATGTAGCCTATTTCTAGAGAAATCCACATTCTTCTTTCCTGCTGTTGGCAACCACCATTCTGCTCTCTGTTGTCATAACTTTGGCCCCTTGTGTATTTTGAGCGAGTGGACTTCTGCGTTGCCCTTACCATGTCTGCCCTCCACCGCTCAGCTCAAAGCTGTCAGTTCTGAAATACTCAGCTAGTCTCTGGGCTTCATTCACAGAGTCAGGGCAAAAGAGTTTTTGGTTTTTTAAATCTATTTGGTTTGCCAGTAATGTAGGGAGCCCTGATGAACTGGGAAATGGTTCCTTTCCTTCAGTTTTCTGTTACTCTTTGTATGTAGTTAGTATTTCTTTTCCTTACCCGTTATCAGTATTCTTTAGTGTTTCTATCTGGTTTGGAGTGCCCTTATGGGAAGGTGGTGGTGGTTGTTTTTGACTAGAATCTGGATTCTTTAATGGAAAGTATTTATGATACCTGTTTTTTTTTTCTGAATGAACTTTGGTTGTGCCTTTTATTGACCTTATTAATCATCTGTGCTGTTGAATTTACTTGTATGCTGGTGTTCTTGGTCACCTTGTTCTATGTGTTGTTGACCTCAGTGCACTTTCCATTATTTGTAAGCATCTTTAAAAAATAGAATCAGTTATCCCTCCACCCCATTTTCATGTAAGTGTATGGTGTATCTGTGTGTGTTCACATGTTTGTGAGCACATGTGTTTGGGTGAGGCCTGTGGTTGATGTGGGGAAACATCCTGTATAGATTTTCTGCCTTATTATTGAGGTAAAGTCTCTCATTCAAATCCAGAGATCACTGATGTGACTGGTCTTGCAGTCTGGCTTGTTCTGGGGACCCCTTGTCTCTTCCCTGAAGTACAGACAAGCTGCCACACTCACCCAGCATTTATGTTGGTTCTTGGGATCTGAACCCATGTCTCCAGGCTTGCTTGCAAGGCAAGGGTTTTAACCACTGAACTATTTCCTCAGCCCAGATTCAGATACATGTATGTATGTATGTATGTATGTATGTATGTATGCATGCATGTTTGTTCCAAGGCTCTGTTATACAGAGAAACCCTGTCTCAACTCCTCCCACCCCACCAAAAAGCCAAACCTCTTTATGGTTATACATGTGTTGAGTAAATTTTCTCTTCACTCCTCTGCTAATCTCATATTTACATCTATTATGATTTTATTCTGCTTTAGGGATTTCCTTTAAAGTTTCTATTAATGGGAACTTGTTGGTGATTGTATGTCCAAAAAAGGTATTTTATTTACTTTCGAAAAACATTTAAGTAATGAATTTTAGATCCCCCCAATCAGTCACTTAAAAGATGTTGATTTATTATTTTCTGTCTCACTTGTTTCTGATAAGAAAGCAGCCGACATCCTTTTGTTTCCTGATACATAACATGCGTTTTTTTCTGTGGCTGGTTTGAAGATGTTCTTGTTAGACTGGCTTAACCAAATTGATTGTGGTATGTGTTCATGTAGTTTTCTTTATGTTCCTTGTGTTTGGGATCATTGAACTTCTTGATTTGTGATTTAATAGTTTTCATCAATTTTGTAAAGTATTTGACTATCATTTTTTTCCAGTATTTTTCTTTCTTATTCCTCTCCCTTGTAGATTTTGATTAAATGTATATTAAGTTGCATGACGTGGCTCTGCAGCTCACTGATGCTCTGTTATTTCTTTTTTTTTTTTTTTAAAGATTTATTTATTTTATGTATGTGAGTACACTGTAGCTGTCTTCAGACACACCAGAAGAGGGCATCAAATCCCATTACAGATGGTTGTGAGCCACCATGTGGTTGCTGGGAATTGAACTCAGGACCTCTGGAAGAGCAGTCGGTGCTCTTAACCACTGAGCCATCTCTCCAGCCCATTTTTTTTTTTTTTTTTTAAAGATTTATTTATTTATTTTATTTATGAGTACACTGTCGCTGTCTTCGGACACACCAGAAGAGGGCATCTAATCTCATTACGGATGGTTGTGAGCCACCATGTGGTTCCTGGGATTTGAACTCAGGACCTCTGGAAGAGCAGTCAGTGCTCTTAACCGCTGAGCCATCTCTCCAGCCCGCTCTGTTATTTCTTTCTTTGGATTCATGTTTTTCCCCATTGCTGTATCTTCAAGTTCACTAGCCTTTTCTTTGTGCAGTATCTAATCTGTTACTAGTTCAATCATCCTGTTATCCTAAGGCATGTTATTAAAGACATGTTAACCATATCTTTAATCTCAGACATCATAGTTTTAAACTTTTGTGTTTGTGTGCATATGCCCACATGCCATAGCATGTTTGTAGGGCTCAGAGGACAACTTTGTGGAATCAGTTCTCTTTCCACCTTAACGTGGTTCCTGGGGTGGAGCTCAAGTTGTTAGGCTGATGTGGCTGGTGATGGCCTGTTGTCATCTCATAGACCCAGGTGTCATAGTTTTTAATCTCTAGGGGTATTATTTGGATCTTCTGAATATATTTCTTGTCTTTTCTTAATATATTCAACTTTTCCCCTAGCTCTTTAAGAATATTGAGTGTAGTCCTAATAGCCACAGCTTTCGTGACCTTTGTTGTTTGTTCGTCCAAGACACTTCTACCCCCAGTGTCTTTCTTTACATTCCCTCTCCTAAACCCACACCCCTATTAATTAAAGAACACACACTAGGTGGTGATTTCCTTATTTTGTATATCCAGAAGCTGAAGCTTAAGAAACTTGGGAATTTGTTTTGGTTAAGGTCAGATAGCTAATGGTTCAAATTTAAATTTAGTTTTCTCTAACCATATAACTTGATTCTAGAAAGACAGACAAATATAGAAATAAAACAGGACATGATTAGGGAAGATTACCATAACACAGCATGCAGGGCCATGCTGTTCATAAAAGATTTTCAAAGATGCAGGAAGTATTTGGGATGGGCTTTGGAAGTTAGGAAATTTTGTAGGCCTCTAATGTGAGGGAAGCATCTGAGGGCTGTGTGGTGTGTGGGTGGGCCGAGAGTGTATTGCAGTGCACGGGCTTGGAAGATGGGGCATGTGTTTGGCTGAATTGGGTGTGACTGTGAAAGCAGAAGACAAAGGAGTTGGACTGAATTGCAGGTGGGTTTTTTTTTTTTTTTTTTGTCTAGCTTCAAAACAGTCTTTTGTATGTCTTTAGCTACTGTATGAGTCTGATCCAGGGCAGGCATCTTTTAAAATCTGCCTTGATTACTTAGTACAGTCTTAACACATAATTAATTCACAGGTTATTGATTGATTGATAGAGTGTTTTCTTACTGTTACTTAGTTACTTTATTAGTGCTTGTGATTGAATTGTCTATTGTATGAGAAGTCTTAAATCTTGTGTTCATAAAATTCCTTCCAAAGAAGTCAGCATACCTTATGCTGATTCATTTATTGATTATCTCAGCAGTTAATTTTCTATACCCAAGAGTATCCCACTATCTTAGGATACAGCTTCAACTGTAGAGTCATTGGGTAGCTGGTTTTTTTTTTCTTCCCCAGACAGAGTTTCTCTATGTAGCCTTGGCTGTCCTGGAACTTACTCTATAGACCAGGCTGACCTTGAACTTAGAGATCTATCTGCCTTTACTACCTACTGAGTGCTGGGATTAAAGGGGTGTACCACCACTGCCCAGCTCTATTTTTTCATTATTAATTAACAAAATTTATATGTGTGATTGTTTTCCTTGCATATATATCTATGCACCATGTGTGTGCAGTGCCCTCAAGAAGCAAGAAGAGGGCATTAGATCCCTGGCGTCCTAGCTACAGATAGTTGTGAGCCACCATGTGGTGCTGGGAATAAAAGCAGATCTTCTGGAAGAACAGCTAGCTCCTGAAAAACAAGACAAACAAACAATTTAAATTACATTTTAACTTTAGTGAGAATGGTACTAAGTTATACCGTATTATTCTTACTGTTTTTGATAGATATTCATTTTAAGAGATTTATTTATTATTTTTATTTTATATGTATTCGTGTTTGCCTGAGTGTTTGTCTGTGCACCAGGTGTTTACAGTGCCTATGGAGGCTTAAAGGGTGTCAGATCCTCTGTAACTGGAGTTATAGATGGTTGTGATCCACCATTTGGGTGCTGGGAATTGAACCGAGGTCCTTCAGAAGAGCAGCCAGTGCAGAGCCATTTGTTCATCTCCTCTATCAGATTGTTTGAGGCTTGAGGTCTTCTACTGTTCTGGGGCCCTTCCATCTCCACCACTCCCACTAAGGTTAAAATGCATGCATCTGTGCCCAACTTTTTTTTGTTTCCCACATGGGTCCTAGGAATTGGAACTCAGGTCCTCATGCTTGCATGACAGATGCTTTACTGATAGAACATCTTCCCAGCCCTAAGTGCCTAAGTGTTTCATCTTCTGTGCGTTAGAACACTTTTAATACAGAATATATATATATATGACATTGCATGTATTTAAGATAGACTATATTCAATACTTATTATTTTAGTCTGTTACCATTAAATCTGTTGCTTTTCTTCCTGGTCACTATCAGGTTTGGTGGGAAGTAGGGGAATAGCTTAAGGATGGAAATAATTTCCTTCACTTATATAGCTGGCCGTTGTTTAGAATCATATAGTGAGAAATCCCTCATCTGTTGAGGCATAATCTTCAGCACACATAAAAAAATCTGCATTTGTTTCTTTATCGTCTGTTTAAGCATCTTTTAACAGTGACCATTGGTGAGGTTATTTGAAAACTAATTTAAAAAGCAGTTCTTCTTACTGTTTAGGTTTTTGGTCTGTTTTTAATAATGAGGCCCTGCTATGTGCTTTTTTTCCCTATGTATTTAGACTTTCTTGCCTTTTTTGGAAAAGTTATTGAGAGAGAGTTTTTCACTGGATCTCCTGAACCTGTTATGGTGATAAATTAATTTCCTCATCTAGCAGAATACAATATAACAAAGTATAGTTGTCTCTTGTTTTCTTTTCCATTTTAGATTAGTGTGTGTGTGTGTGCATGCGCGTGTGTGCGTGTGTGCATGTTTGTATTGTGCTTGCTTGTGTTTATGTATGTTCACCACGTGCATGCTTTGGGTAATGGGTCCTCTAGACCTGGCATTATGGATGGTTGTGAGGCACTTTGTGGTTGTTGGTAACTGAACTCAGGTCCTCTGCCAGAGCAACAAGTGTTCTTAACTACTGAGCCACCTCTCCAGCCTTTTGTTTCTGTAGCTCCAAGAGCCTGGAGGATTGTATTGATGTCAAATCTCTTATATAGAACATTGTATTTGCATGCGACCTGTGCATATCCTTTTGAAATCACCTCTAGGTTAGTTATAGTATCTAACAGAATTCTTGTATTGTTTAGGGAATAATGACAAGGAAAAAGTGTATGCATATTCAACATTTTTTTTCTTGGTTCTTTCAATCTGTATTGGTTAAATCCACCAAGGTAGCACCTGTGAATTTTGAGGATCCAGCGTACCACTGAATGGCTTACACAGCAGAAATGTACTGCTCAGAGGTCTGGAAGCCAGAAGCCTGACATCCAAGTGTTAACAGAGTTGATTCCTAAAGGCTATGAAGAAACTGTTCCATCTCTCCCACTCCTAGCTTCAGGAAGTTGCTGGCAATCTCTGGCATTCTTTGGCTTTTAGACACACCATTTTGATGTTTGCCTTAATCTTCACATGATGTTATCTCTGGGAGTGTGTCTGTTCAAAATTTTCCTTTTTATAAAGACAACAGTCATTTGGGTATGCTCCCACTCTTATATGATGTCATTTTAACTAATTGCTTCTTCAGAAACCAAGTAAAGTTACATGCTGAGAAGCTTCAGGTTTAGGACTTCAACATATATTGTGTTAGTCAGCTGTCACTGTAACACAATGTCTGAGATGACTAACCTATTTTGGCTTACAAATTTGGAGGTCCAGTCTGTGTTGAACTCTCTTGCTTTGTTCCTGTGGTGAGGTAACGTTGTGGTGGAGTGCATGGCAAACCTAAATTGGATATGCCATGACCAGAGAGCAAAGGAAAGAAGCAGAAAGGGGCTAGGATTCCATTACCCACTTCAAGGGCTCATCACCAACAGCATAAGACTCTTTCCTAGGCCTCTCTTCTTGAAGGTTCTGCCATTTCCTAATGGCACAAGGCTCCTTGGGAGACGTTCAAGGGTACAGTCATAGTACTCTCATTGCTCTGCAAACAGGGCAGCTCCTGGTGGGTCTAGGTGTTAGTGGTTTAGAAGCCACTATAGTTTGAAACTGGGGCTGATGTGAGGGACTCATGACTAGGAATGGTTGGATTAAATGTGGTTCTGCTATGCACTGATTTTCATTGACTGAGAACCTGAAATTTGTCAGAGAGAAGCCTCACAAAGATAGATGTTTCTGAGGCCTGAGGAAGAATGCCCTGTTAAGAGTCTCCCAGAGTTGATGAGAAGGAGTCTAAGCTCCTGGAAAAGAATAGAGGTTCAGAGTTAAGGAAGTAACTGTAGATCCCCACTCTGAGAACTGGCTTAAGCTTGTTCAAAGTACAATTGTCCTCAGTATCCACGGGGTCTATATGGTCAAATAACAGCAGATCAAAGTCATTAGATTCACATTTGCACTGGAGTAGGTGTGGACTCTTACTCTGCTGTCAATACAAGATTTGCACAGGATTTGCATTGAATTTAAAGATAATTCTTTCACATGCAAGCATGCATGTGCTTGAATGTATTTCTCTCTGTGTGCATGTGTGTACGTGCATGCATGTTTGTGTGGTGGCTAGAGGACAACCTCTGGTATCATACACAGGGAGGCCACCCATCTCTTTTGAGATAGTCTCTTATTGGCCTGGAACTCACCAATTAAGCTAGTCTGGTTGTTCAATGAATATCAGGGATGGATCCTCTGTCTGTGCCTCCCATGATGGGATTACAAGTGTCAGCTAGTATGCCTGCTCTTGTTCCTTGGGTTCTGGGGTTGAGTCCAGGTGCTTGTGCTTGTAGGGTAAGTGCTTTAGATGGATGGGCATAGACACAGAAACAGACCCATTTAGTATAAAGGACTTGCTCATTGGATTTTGGTATACATGAGGGTCTTGGAACCAGTGTCCCAAGTAGGAAGACTATGTTTAAGACCTTGAGAGACTGGGAACCATTTTGAATCTCGTTTAGAATCTTTAATTTCTAAAGTAAAGAAGAAGTAGACTGAAAACTGGAAACCACTGAAGAGTCAGGATGTGCTTATATGGAGATTGCTGTTTTGCTAGAGATAGGTGTTAACACCCAGTGGGAACATAGCATGTGGTCTGTGCAAGGAGAGACAGAAAATACAAATGGAGTTCTTTATAGAGTTTCTAATTGATCACTAAAAGTTTTCAAATTAATTTCTAGAGTTTTATCACTATGATTCCTTCTGGGCTATAAGAAAAAAAAGTTTTATATATTGTCTTTGGACACCACTGAACAACTGCAGTGCTTTTTCTGGTGATTGTGTTGGATTTTCTAGGTGGATTGATTTATAATTGGTCATTTTTTTATTGGATATTTTATTTACATTTCAGATGTTATCCCCTTGCCCCATTTCCCCTCCTCCTGTCCAGGAACCCCCTATCCCATTCCCCCTCCTCCTGCTTCTATGAGGATGTGCCCCCACCTACCCCCTCCCCTCCCACCTCCCCACCTTCTAATTCCCCCCCACACACGGCGTCCAGCCTTCATGGGACCAAGGATATCCTCTCTCACCTATACCTGACAGGACCATCCTCCCTTGCATATATAGCTGGAGCCATGGATCCCTCCCTAAGTGCTCCCAGTCTGGTGGTTTAGACCCTGGGGGCTCTGGTTGGTTGGTATTGTTGCTCTCCCCATGGGGCCTCAAACCCTTCAGCTCCTTCAGTCTTCTCTCTCACTCCTTCATTGGGAACCCCATGATCAGTTCAGTGGTTAGCTGTGAGCATCCACCTCTGTATATTTCAGGCTCTGGCAGACCTCTAAGGAGACAGCTGTATCAGGCTCCTGTCAGGATACACTTCCTGATTTCCACATCAGCGTCTACCTTTGGTGACTGCACAAGGGATGGATATCCAGGTGAAACAGTCTGTGGATGGCCCCTCCTTCAGTTTCTGTCCCATGCTTTGTCTCCATATTTGCTCCCATGAATATTTTGTTACTCCTTCTAAGAAAGACCAAAGCACCCACACTTTGGTCTTCCTTGTTCATGAGCTTCATGTGGTCTGTGAGTTGTATCTTGGATATTGGGAGCTTTTGGGCTAATATCCAATTATCAGTGAGTGCATACCATGTGTGTTCTTTTGTGATTGGGTTACCTCATTCAGGATGATATTTTCTAGTTCCATCCATTTGCCTAAGAATTTCTTGAATTAATTGTTTTTAATAGCTGAGTAATATTCCATTGTGTAAATGTACTACATTTTTTTGTATCCATTCCCCTGTTGAAGGACATCTGGGTTCTTTCCAGCTTCTGGCTATTATAAATAAGGCTGCTGTGAACATAGTGGGGCATCCACTATGATATGATATGTCCAATTTTCTGAGGAACTGCCAGACTGATTTCCAGAGTGGTTGCACCATCTTGCAATCCCACCAACAATGGAGGAGTGTTCCTCTTTCTCTACATCCTCGCCAGCATCTACTATCACCTGAGTTTTTGATCTTAGCCATTCTGACTGGTGTGAGGTGGAATCTCAGGGTTGTTTTGATTTGCATTTCCCTGATGAATAAGGAACATTTATTTAGGTGCTTCTCTGCCATTCGAGTTTTCTCAGTTGAGAATTCTTTATCTCTGTATCCCATTTTTTAAATAGGGTTACTTTGTTGTCTGGAGTCTAATTTCTTGAGTTTTTTGTATATATTGGATATTAGCCCTCTATCGGATGTGGGATTGGTAAAGATCTTTTCCCAATCTGTTGGTTGCCATTTTGTCCTATTGACAGTGCCCTTTGCCTTACAGAAGCTTTGCAATTTTATGAAGTCCCATTTGTCAATTCTTGCTCTTAGAGCATATGCCATTGGTGTTCTGTTCAGGAACTTTTCCCCTGTGCCTCGGTATTCGAGGTTCTTCCCCACCTTCTCTTCTATTAGTTTCAATGTATCTGGTTTTATGTGGAGGTCCTTTATCTACTTGGACTTGAGCTTTGTACAAGGAGATAAGAATGGATCAATTTGCATTCTTCTACAGGCTGACCTCCATTGAACTAGCACCATTTGTTGAAAATGCTGTCCTTTTTCCACTGGCCAGTTTTAGCTCCTTTGTCAAAGATCAAGTGACCATAGGTGTGTGGGTTCATTTCTGGATCTTCAGTTCTTTCCCACTGATCTTCCTGTCTGTCTCTGTACCAATACCATGCAGTTTTTATCACTATTGCTCTGTAGTACAGTTTGAGGTCAGGGATGGTGATTCCCCCAGAAGTTCTTTTGTTGTTGAGAATAGCTTTTGATATCCTGGGTTTTTTGTTATTCCAAATGAATTTTAAATTGCTCTCTCTAACTCTGTGAAGAATTGAGCTGGGATTTTAATGGGGCTTGCATTGAATCTGTAGATTGCTTTTGGCAAGATGGCTATTTTTACTGTATTAATCCTGCCAATCCACGAGCATGGGAGATTTTTCCATCTTCTGAGATCTTCTTCGATTTCTTTCTTCAGAGACTTGAAGTTCTTGTCATACAGATCTTTCACTTGCTTCGTTAGATTCACACCAAGGTATCTTATATTATTTGTGACTATTGTGAAGGGTGTCATTTCCCTAATTTCTTTTTCACCCTGTTTATCTTTCGAATAGAGGAAGGCTACTGATTTGAGTTGATTTTATAACCAGCCACTTTGCTGAAGTTGTTTATCAGGTTTAGGAATTCTCTGGTGGAAGTTTTAGGGTCACTTAAGTATACTATCATATCATCTGCAAATAGTGATATTTTGACTTCTTCCTTTCCTATTTGTATCCCTTTGACTACTTTTTTTTTTTTTTGTTCTGGCTTTTATAGTCTCTGGTGAGAAGTCTGGTGTAATTCTTATAGATCTGCCTTTACATGTTACTTTACCTTTCCCCCCCCTTACTGCTTTTAGTATTTTTTTTTTTTGCATTTGATGTTTTGATTATTACGTAATGGGAGGAATTTCTTTTCTGGTCTAGTTTATTTGGGGTTCTGTAGGCTTCTTGTATGTTCATGGACATCTCTTTAAGTTAGGGAAGTTTTCCTCTATAATTTTGTTGAAGATATTTACTGGCTCTTTAAGTTGGGAATATTCACTCTCATCTATACCTGTGTCACTGTTTTTTATGTTATCTTCTGCACATGAGATTCTCTCTTCTATCTCTTGTATTCTGTTGGCGATACTTGCATCTATGACTCCTGATTTCTTTCCTAGGTTTTTTATCTCCAGGGTAGTCTCCTTTTGAGATTTCTTTATTGTTTCTACTTCGATTTTTAGATCCTGGATGGTTTTGTTTAATTTCTTCACCTGTTTGGTTATGTTTTCTTGCAGTTCTTTAGGGGATTTTTGTGTTTCCCCTTTAAGGGCTTCTACCTGTTTACCTGTGTTCTTCTGTACTTCTTTAAGGGTGTTATTTATGTCCTTCTTAAAGTCCTCTATCATCATCATGAGACGTGATTTTAATTCTGAGTCCTGCTTTTCTGGTGTGGTGGGGTGTCCAGGGCTTGCTATGGTGGGAGAACTGGGTTCTGATAATGCAAGTAACTTTGGTTTCTGTTGCTTATGTTTTTGGGCTTGCCTTTTGCCATCTGATTAACTCTAGTGCTACCTACACTCACTGTCTCTGACTAGAGCCTGTCTTTCCAGTTATCTTCCTTGTGTCAGAACTCCTTAGAGTCCAGATGTTTCTATGATCCTGTGATCCTGAGCTCCTGGGTGGATAAACTCCTGGGACTCATGCTGCCTCTGGGATCCTGAAATCCTGCTGCTCTGAGTGCAGTGGTTCCTCTAGGATGGCTCAGAGTATGGTATCTTCACGGGAGCAGACCAGCTAGGTGTCTGCCCCAGCCAAAAGGCATAATTGGTCATTCTGAAATGCTGTTTATATCACCTTTTATGTAGCAATGGCTAGCTCCTTCAGATTGGCATTGAATAACAAGTACCATATCCATTGGTAGCTTTTTCCTGTTCTTAAGCTAATTGAAATGCCTTTAGTGCTTTCATTGTTTATTATAGTTTCTGTTTCTTTTCTTTTTTTTTTTGATTTGTATTGTTTTGTTTTATTGTATGAAAACAGGCTCTCACTCAACCACCAACAGAAAAGCATACATGGGTTGGATCAAACTCCTCTTTCCCACATGTGTAACAGTTGTCCAGCTTGGTCTTCATGGGAGTCCCCCAACAACTGGAGTTGGAGCTGTCTGTCCCTGACTCTGTTGCTCACTGATTAGTATTATTGGGATGACTTGTCTGGCCTCAGTAGTAGAAGATGTGCCTGGTCCAGAGTGACTTGATGTTCCAGGGTTGGTACCAGTGGCTCCAGCATTAGTCTCCTGTGTCCGTGCAGTGAGCGTGGCCTCTCCCACCTTGACCGCTAGATGATTTTAGACGTTCTTGGGGATGCTCCCGAAAGTGTCTAGACCTTCGGTTCTTAAACCATATCTGGATCTGATATTCCATCACACCAATCCTTTGTGCCAGCTTCTTGCGTTGCTTGGGAGTAGGATACTTGGACTCTTCGAAGAATTTTTCCAGAATATTCTTTTGTTCTGGGCTATACCTGGTATGCCCTCTCCACTCCCTTACAGGAGCCATTCGGCGAACATGTGGCCTTGGAAGGACTTGAGGAGCCACAGGTGGAGCTGAGGGAGAGCGGCAACCCTGAAAGCCTGGGTTAACTGGGAATCTTGGAGTCAATTGTAGATCTTCAAGTAATGGAATGATTTGTGATCTTTGGAGATAATGAGGCATTAGGGGACCTTGAGGCATTTGGAGACCTTCAGATAATGGAGGCATTTGGGGCATTTGGTGATGATGAGGCACTAGCAGGGCTGGAGGAATTTGGGGATCTGAGGACAATGGAGGTCTAGAGATCCAATGTGTAGGTAGAATTGTTGGGGGAGCATTCTGAATTGGAAAGCCTGGAAAATCAGTAGACTCCTGCATCTTGGCACACTCTGTTTTGGTGTTTGAGGATTTAGATCCCAGGACCTGGACTTAAAACACCTCTGATTATTGAGTCCTCCCTTCCTAACCATTCAGGAGCTTTTTTGCCCTCTAGTTTCTGTTTCTATTTTTTTTTTTTTTTTGGCTTTTTGAAACAGGCTCTCTCTGTGTAACTCTGGCTGTCTTGGAACTCACTATGTAGACCAGGAGGCAGACCTGGAGCTCATGGAGATCCGCGTGCCTTTGCTCCCAAGTGCTGGGATTAAAGGCATATGCCACCACATCTTGCTACTTTTTTTTTAAAGCTTTCTTTTTGAGTTAAACCTTAGTTTGATATATTTGCAGACTTACACACAGTTGTAAGAAATAATAGAGACAGAGCCCAACTGCCCTTCACTCAGTTCTCTCTAGAATAACTGTAGTATATTATTATAACCAAGGCATCTCAGCCACTGTCTCCCTGTATTGCCAGGTGTTGGTGCTTTGTATTGGTGTTTTTCCAGTTTCACATGTATTCACTAGAGCTCATGTGAGCTGTGTGTCTATGGATTTGTGTGATCACCACCACAGTAGAGCTACGGAAGAGTATGTCACAGAGGTCCTTCATATTACCCTTTCATAGCCTCAATCATGTCTGCCCCTACCCAGCCTGGGTACCACTCAACTCTTCTCTACAGTTTTGTCATTTCAGGGGTACTGCATAAATGGAGTCACATAGTACATAACTTGTGGGAGTTCTTTCTCCTGGTATCATTCCCTTAAGCTTTGTTCTGGTTGTTGTATGTATCAGTAGTTTGTGCCTTTTTATTGCTGAGTAGAATTCTGCAGTATGCCTGATCATTCTGTGGAAAGATTGTTCTGCTTTTAGCTGTTTGAATAAAGCTGCTGTGAGCATTCGTGTACAAACAAATGCTCATTTCTCTAGCATAAATGCTCAAAGTGCACATGTATTTAGATTCACCCAGGGTTAACATTTATCGGTTAACATTTATCTGTTTCCGCTCTGTCTGCCTTTCTTTATGCATGCATGCAATACAGTTTTCCCCTTTAAATGTATGTGAGAAAATTCCATAAACCATTACCTCTAAATATTTCAGTGAGTGTTTGTGGTAATAAAGACATTTCTTACATATGCACAAACATTATTAGTTTAATTTAACTTGGATATTACTTCTGTCAGGTCCACTGTCTCCTACTCATCAACTGGTACTAAGGTTTCATTTAGTATCTTGTTTCTCTTTTCCTGTTTTAGTATAGTATGTTACCTTATGGACTAATCAGTACAGCTTTACAAGGTACATTTTATTTTTATTGACTCATATGGGTGATGGAACCAAAGCAAAGAAAGGTGAGGTGTTTTGTCTGCCAAATCACAGCTTCTAAGAGATAGGAGGCTGGATTCAACTCTGGTATTTTGACTCTCAGGATCTCTTAACCACTGAACTGTATAGTCTTCCATTAAGTATTTAGCTTAAAGCAGCAGTGTTTGGCCTTCCAGAAACTAATGTTTTAATGTTTAATGTTTTCTTATGTTGTAGGTATAAACGTGTTATTTTTTTGTTTGAGAGTATTCCAATCATTTTGTGATAACTAGATATTTTATCTATTTCAAATGGAGCTAACACTGAGTCTCTTTTGCACCTGATTAGTGTCTACTACAGGAGGTAGTGAGTATTTGAACTGAAGCTTTGGGCATTTGGGAGTTGAGATGACTATTTTTCATTCTTTTAAGTTTATTTATTTACATCCTAATTGCTGCCCCTTATTCCCAGTCTCCCAAGTCCTTCAGTCTTTTTCTCCATCTCCCCTCCCCTTCTCCTCTGAGAGGATGGAAGTTCCCCCCACTGGGTATCCCCCCCCCCACTCTGGCACATCAAGTGGGCTAGCACCCATTCTCTCCCACTGATGCCAGACAAGGCTTACCAGCTAGAAGAACATATTTCACAGACAGGTAACAGCTTTAGGAATAACCCCTGCTCTAATTGTTCGGGACCTGCATCAAGACCAAGCTGCACATCTGCTATGTATGAGTGAGGAGGTCTATGTCCAGCCGGTGTATGGTCTTTGGTTGGTGGTTCAGTCTCTTGAGAGCCCCAAAGGGTCTAGGTTAGTTGACTCTGTTGGTCTTCCTGTGGAATTCCTTTCTCCTTTGGGCCCTGAGTCCTTTCCCCAACTCTTCCATAAGAGTCCTTAAACTCTATCCAATGTTTGGCTGTGAATATCTGCATCCACCTGAATCAGCTGCTGGGTTAGGCCTCTCAGAGGACAGCTTTGCTAAGTTTCTGTCTGCAAGCATAGTGGAATATCATTAATAGTGTCAGGGATGGTGCTTGCCCATGGGATGGATCTCTAGTTGGGCTGGTTATTGATTGGCTATTCCCTCAGTCTCTCCATTCCCTGTCTCTGTATTTCTTGTAGACGGGATAAATTTTGGATTGAAAGTTTTGTGTGTGGGTTAGTGTCCCTATCAATCCACTGGGGTTCCTGCCTGGCTACAGGAGGTGGCCTCTTCAGGTTCCATATCCCCACTTCTGTGAGTCTCAGTTAAGTTCACCCCTGTTGATTCCTGAGAGCCTTCCCTATCCCAGGTCTCTGGCATGTCCTCAAGATGTTCCCCACTCTTCTACCTCCACCAATTGCACATTTCCATTCATTCTCCTGGCCCTCTGGCCATCTCTCCTGTCTCTCCCCACACCTGATCCCGATCCCCCCCATTCCCCTCCTCACCCTCTCCCTCCACCTAGTTCCCTCCCTCCATCTGCCTCCTACAACTATTTTGTTCCCCCTTCTAATCGAGAGTCAAGCATCCTCACTTGGGCCTTCAGTCTTGTTTAGCTTGTTTGTGTCTGTGGAGTGCCTGGTCTCTGCACTTTAGGTCAGTTAAGGATTATTTCTTTCAGGATGTCCTTCAGTGCTCTGCTCAGTCTTTAATTTCTCAAAGAAAGAGTTTCCTTCTCCCTGGAGGAAGGCAGTTTTGTAATCTTTATCTTTTCCAGGCTTCTTTGGAGGCCCTCCTCTTCTGCATGTGTGTAGGTTTGCCAAGCTTGTAGTTGTGGGAACTGTTACCTCTACGTTTCTTCACATCTGCTTTAGTAGACTGTGTGTCAAGGCTCTGTATGATTGCAGCTTTTATATTTAACGTACATCCAGAGGCAGCAAGATCTTAGTGATGTAGCTTCTTCAGTGACAAGTTGAATGCTTACAACCTGAAGATTTAAAGTACTCACCTGAGTTTCTGAGCTTTGAGCTCTGCTGTGGAGCTGGCCTGTGTTCTGACCCCTGCTTACACTATTTACACAAACACTGGCTTGCTTCCCTGGGTTCCCAAGCTATGGTTTATTCTGTCTCCCTAGACGTAGAAGTTCTAGGTGGGTCATAGTTATACTTCAATAGTTTTGGGATTGTTTCAGTTATTTGCTTGATTTGTTTATTTATTTGGATTTTACTGTTTTTCTGCATGTATCTAGCATTGTTAAATACTAAATTCATGGGATGGTTCTTATGAGGGATGGTGTTACCACTGAGGTGGCTTGGGTTATTTCTATTTCTGGATGGGAATAGTGAGTAGGCAAAGGGTGGCTGTTTTAGTCTTGGTGGTTCTGGGCCTTTGAATGCTAAGAACCTATGGGGTAGGCTAACAGGCTTATCGTTCTAGATTCTGAGGAATATAAGTAGAGGACTGTGGCTCCTAGCTCTGAAGGCCCGAAACTTGCAGTCCTAGATGCTTCTGTTGGGGGCTTACTGTTCTGAGCATTGACTGTTAGTGGTGCTACACTCTGACCGGGAAACCACAGTTTATTGCAGTGGCTAGGTGTTGGTAGTAAGCAGCAGCAGTGCAGCAGGTGGTCAGTGTTACAGTTCTTGAACCCTGAGAATCTGGACCCATGGCTCCTATGGACTCTTAGACCGTAGGGCTTGACAGTTTCCTGAATTATTCTAATTCTCATATTTGTTTCTTTACAACCTTCTGTCTCTCAAAGTTTTGAGCTTTTGCTTCCTCTCATCTTCTATACTGTTCTCTGTGATCTCAGCTGTCCCTACTCCCTGTAGCACTTTGGTCCTCACTAGCTTTCTGTAAGTTACCTGTTTCTGCAGATAACACCATCTCCTCTCCTCTTTGTTCTGTCAGTTTAGACCCATGTTTTTACTATAATATCACAAGTCGGCAAAAAAAAAAATCAGTGGGAGAAGCCTTCTCAAAAGGTGTCTCTTAGTTGATTACAAAATAAAATGTACAGTCTAGTTATATAGTTGGGAGGGCATATATGTAGCATGTAAATGAAGGATTACATTTGTACCAATTATAGTACAATGTCCAGTTCCAGTGAGCATAGGCCCTGCATAGGGACGGGCTTTGCTTGTTTACTTGTTTCTTGCTTAGTTACTGAGGAGTAACTTGAGTGAGAATTGCTTCAAGGTTATCTAAAGGTTACTGGAGCTTGCCTTGACTGGATTGATGCCTTCCAAGGTCAGTGCAGGCTATTGGGGGCAGTTGTGAGGGGAGCAAGGCCTCCTGGAACCAGAGTTATGGCTTTCACTGTAGAGTTCCCGGCAGATGGTGTGTTCTCCAAGCGATAAAGTGTCTGAAGTAGCTGGGTTGTCTTGAGGTCAGTCTACCCACTTGTCAGAGAGGAGGCTGCCTAGCTGATGGTTCTCTATTGCAATCTTCCAGGCACAAAGGCACCCTATCCACTTCTATTCAAAGCCTTGAATGGGCCACTCTCAGAAGTTTCAGTGGTTTGCTGATTAACACAAAACTAGTCTTCTTGAAGCATTTAGCAGTCCTTGAGAGCAGTTAGTGGGCTTAATAGTGCCCAGTCCTGTCTCAGGGCCCTACAGAGTCGAGTCCCTTTGATCTCAGTGGTAGATTTTATATAGGAAATGTGGAAAAGCTGCAGGCCATAGGGTCACCATCTTCCAAATCACATTGAGAAGTGCAAATGTAGACAACATTTTCTTCACAGAAATGGGGCCTAGAATTAGGGCTGGGTTTGCTGGGCCTCTCAGATCCTTCACTACAAGGTGAGCAGACCAGATCTAGAGCTGGTGGGTTGACTTAGGGGTCATTAAACTGCCCACATCTCACTATGTGTTTGAATTTAACACCTCAGGCCTTTTAATGGTTAGAATTTTGTGTCCTGCAATCCCCTATATTTCTTGAATTATTTATTTTTTTCACTGACTTTGGTCATTTTAAGGTACATGTTTTTGACTTTGTATGTCTTCTTCTAGGAGTGCTGCCTAAGACATGATACAGACCTTATGTTGTAGGCCAGAATGTGACTGACTCCATAGGTAGTAAATTCCAGATGATTGTAGTGGCAGATCTGAGTGTTATAGCAACACTTTACCAAGGACAGAGTAATGTTATAACTGAACCTTAACAAAACTAACTTTTGTTAAATTACTAACCCACAGAAGCCAGCTTGATAGTAATATCATGTGTAAAATTTAAAGAATGTTTTGACAAACACTGACATTTTATTTGAAATGATATGAAACTAGGGAAAACTAATTTCAATTCTTGTATGTTTTAGTCATTTTGTTCAGCAGATTGTAGGTTATGAAAGTAACATATTTTCCAAATTGCCATGGCAAAATGGGCTATGTAGGCAGGCTTTGCAGCTCTGTGTATGTCTTATTACTTTTTAGATGATGGCAGTAGTTACTATTGAAATGATGTGTATGGCTGCTCGATGAGTTAGTTTTCAGCTCTCATTAAGTAACTACTTTTTAACACACTATGAAATTTGGATTGTTCCTATGTTAGTCTTGTCTCATACAATTTATGAGTTATGTAATAAAGGCCTTTAGTAGTTTTTAAATGTACTCTTGTGTGTGTGTGCGTGCATGCGTGTGTGTGTGTGTTTGTATAAGGTGGAGGATCATTTCATGTGTCATCCTAGGGCATAGGGTTGTCTGGAGTTTACCAGTTAGTCTAGACTGGCTGACCAGTGAGCCTCAGGGATCCTCCTGTCTCAGCCTCCCTATCACTGGGATTACCAATGTGCTTCACCATGCCTGACATTTTTATATGCTTTTTGGGGATTGAACTTAGGTCTCTGTGCTTATAGAACAAGTACTTTCCTGATGAAACTAATAGCTGTGGTTGTTACTGAGTTGATTGCCAAGTAGGATAGCATGGTGGAATAGCCAATCATCCAAGCTACTCAGGAGTCTGCAGCAGGAGAATTGCAGTCCAAGGGCAGCCATGGTGGGCAATTTAGGGACACTCTGTATTAGAGACACTTTGTAAAACAAAACAAACAAAATAATGGAAGGGAAAAAAAAGGGATTGGCAATATAGCTCAGTAGTAGAGTGCTTGTTTAGTAGGCATGAGGCCTTGAGTAAAATGTGCCACAAAGACAGATAGACAGACAGCAAGAATTTTGACTTTGTAAAAATTCTTAATTGAGAGTTTTAAAAAGGAGATTAATGAGTTTTCTTATTAGTTTAATATAGTTTAAGATGTGTGTGCTTGTTTAGGGATAGATGAAAGATATTAGGTATTAATTGGTAGTTCTTGAACTCAATAGTGAACATGGAGATAACCATCAAACTATTTCCTACCCTTCCTTTCTTTTCTTGGCACTCACTTTGTAGACATGTATAGAACTTACTTTGCTCTCACTTTGTAGCCTAGGCTATCCTGGATCTCATTACGTAGCCCAGACTACCAAATTTAGAGCAGTCTTCCTTACTCAGCCTCTCAAGTGCTGTGATTATGAGCATGAGCCACCATGCCTGACATGAGTATGTTTTTATTTAAATTTTAAATGATTATTTTTGTATATGTGGTATCTTTGTTAGGGTTTCTGCTGCTATGATAAAACATCATGACCAAAAGCAACCCAAGGAGGAGAGAGTTTATGTTGCTTGTATTTCCTGTAAGTGTAAGGATTGCCACAGTCCTGGAAATTCTGACTTTTCTCGGAAAGAATGTCTTGATCAGTAGGTGATTATTTATTTTGTGTTCTTATTTCTATACTCTTTGGGTTTTAACCTTGCCTTAGGTATGTTAGCTTTCTGTAATAGTGTATAGAACCTGTCCAGTGTAGATCAAACCCTTAAAGGTTTTGTTTCTAATTTCTCAAACAAGACAAATAGAAGACAGAACTAGGCTGGGGAAGTAGAATAAGAGAAAGAAGAGGCATTGCCAGTTGTAGCATATAGTTACACGCAGTTTTAAAAATTTCTATGGCAAACTCAATAGAAATAGAACAGTGTATTGACCCCCTACTATAGATCCTCAAAAGTCAGTACTTGAGGTACATTTAACTTACATATCTTTTATCTTCCATTTGCTGATATACTACAAAAATTCCTGACATCATTTACACACACACACACACACACACACACACACACACACACTCATTCTGTAATGTGAATATTTTCATATGTACATAATGCTGTTGCTGTATCTAATACAAAGTTGGTTATCTTTTGCAGCTATCTACTATAGAAAGGATATTAGTGAGTTTTTTAAAAATCATTGAACATGTAGGGAGTGTTCCTCCTTTGGTCTTGTGCTTTGCGCCTAGATGCTATGCTATGAGACATTTCCATAGTGGACTTAGCTCTATATAGCTTTCTCAAGAGAGTTGTTTCTTCACCACCACAGATGAAGGTCTTGTCCTCTCTCCCCACCGTGCTCACTGGCCATGTGTCCAGGTCTCATCAGTCTACACTGCAGTGTCATGAAGACAGGGATGTGGTCAGCCATGCTTACTGCTTTCTGAATGGGTCTGAAGATGGCCTAGCATGGAGCAATAAATGTCTACAAACTTAATGATAAATGGCTCCAAAAATTGCTTACTATCTTGTAACTATTATTTTCTGATTTCTATCCCAATGCCTTGCTTTTCTCAAGATCTTCAGTGAACAGCTGTGTTAGCAGAAAGTGCTGGGTTGTTGTCCATTTCAGGACATTTAATCTTTTAAATCCTCAAAATATTTTGTAAAATATAAATGAGTAAAGTTACTTCTGACCCATTTAAGAGACTGTGTTTCACTGACATTACTCTCACTTGAGATCACTTTTATTTGGGCCTACAGCTAATAAATCTGTTTTGGTTTATGTGAAGCAGGATACATGATCTTGTAGCCCACATATTCTTTAGTTGATTATCTGAATAGTTTAAGTTAATGCATCATGCATTCCATGCTGTGGTTCTTAAAATTGTTATATTGGCAGTTGTTGAGTGTATTGTTTAGCATGAGAAAAATGTAATTCACTAAAGCAGATATGACTCTAAATATGGGTTCTTTAAAAAAAACTGTCACATAGGGGCTGGAGACGTGGCTTAGTAGTAAAGAGTACCTGCTGCTCTTCCAGAGAACCTTGGTTCGATTCCTAGTACCCATATCAAAGCTCACAACTGCAGGGAGACTGACACCCTCTTCTGGTAACTGCAGGCACCAGGCATGCACACAGTTCATAGTCATACATGCAGGCAAAGCATCCACACATAAAATTGAAGATGTAGAATTACAAGAGCATAGTGTACAGTAGTCTTAGATTTGCTGTTCAGCACTGAAAAGGAAGGAAGGAAGGAAGGAAGGAAGGAAGGAAGGAAGGAAGGAAAGAAGGAAGGAAGGAGGGAAGGAAAGAAGGAAGGACAGAAGGGAGAATTGTAGACCTACAGGAAGGACTTAAGACTAGGGGCTGGTGAGATGACTCAGTGGCAAAGGCACTTTCTGCTAAGCCTGTTGACCTGAGTTCAATCACTGGGACTCATATGGCAGAAGGAGAGGACTGATTCCTGTAAGTTGTCCTTTGACTTCCACACACATGTTGTGATACAAGTGTAGACACACACCACACACATAAACACACACACAGACACACACATACAATAGACATTCGTGTGTGCATGTGTGCACTAAGTTGGGGGAGAATGGTACATAGAGGAGGACGGTTCACTAAAGTGTTTCCTTATCATCACAAGATCCTGAGTTAGATTCCCCAGAGCATATATAAGCAAGATGGGGGTTTTGGGTGAGTACCTTATAATTCCAGTGCTGGGGAGGTGTTTCCCTGGGGTTCCTAGCTAGCGAGCTTAAGAAACTTGGTAAGTTCTAGGCCATAAGAAGCCTTGTCTCCAAAAATGTTGAGCAGATCTCCTGAGGAGAGACATCAGAATTTTATACATGTGTTCACAGACAAACAGGTTTGAACACACTCAAGAATGGTTCTGAGAATTACTCTGGACTTTTTTTAAAATTACATTTCCCAGTGCTAACATTTTCCCACCTTCTCTTTGATATCCCTCTTGTCTCACCTCTCTCTTATTCTATCTGCTTGAGAGTCAAAAACAGAAACCCAAAGCCATCTTTTTAAAAAAATAATCATTGCATAATTAACTAAAATCTGGAAATCAGGACTGATACATGTAAGACCATGTATAATCTATAGTTCTTATAGTCTCCTATTCATGTTCATGATAGCTTTGAATTTACTGTGTAGCCCAGGCTTGAAACTTGGCAATCCTCCTGCCTCAGTCTCTTGAGAATTACACAACTTTGAAAATCGTTGACAGTTATTTTGTAGTAAGTCTCTCCATTTGGATTCTACTGGTTCTTCAAAATCGACATTTCCCAGTGTGTCAGCTCAGGGGGCAGCTGGTGTTGTTTTGTTCATTTGCTTTAATTATGTCTGCCAAAGTTCTCCATACCCTAAATCTGATTTTTTCCTTCGACCTCCCCGCTATCTCAAGGTACTCTGAGACCATTTAGTTTTCTGTTATTCCCTAGCCTTTCACCATCACTGTTAGCACTGATTGAGGAGCGTGAGTTGTTAGAATTGTCAGTTCTGACTCCTCCCTGCATTTGTTAATTGGGTTCTGTTGTTAAGGAAGGTCTTGCCCCTTTTATTATTTAGTATTTTTTTCCAGCATAAACTCGTGGATTCTTATTTGATTTAACGAGTTATCTGTTATCACTTAAGTACTTTGGTACTTAAAATATCATGTATTTGGCCAGTGGGAACCTTCACATCTGGCTCTGAACTTTTGATATGCCCCATCATTTTTTGAATGTTTCCTTTTTCTAGGCTAGTTCTCAGGAAACACTTTTTGTAAGTGATCAGATAGCAAGTATTTCTGCCTTTGTGGACTGTGTAGCCTTTCTTGCAGCTACTTAATGTTGCCCGTGTGTCAGGAAAGCAGCCACAGATAGTTTGTAAAACAGTGAGTGGTCTGTGTTCCAGTAAAAGTTTATTCACAAAATAAATGGACCATCCTTTGTAACATGTTATTATTGTTGTTGTTTCATTGAGACAAGGTCTTCTTATACAGTTTAAGCTGTTCTCAAAACTCATGGGCCTCCTGATCTCATCCTCCCAACTGATGGGATTGATTGCAAGTGTGTTCCATCATGCCTATCCTTGCAAGACCTTCTTCTGGGATCCAATTTGTGTGTACATTCTTCCTTCCTTCCTTCCTTCCTACCTTCCTTCCTTCCTTCCTTCCTTCCTTCCTTCCTTCCTTCCTTCCTTCCTTCTTCCCTCCCTCCCTCCCTTATTCCCTCCCTCCCTCCCTCCCTCCCTCCCTCCCTCCCTCCCTCCCTTATTCCCTCTCTCCCTCCCTTCCTTTTTTCTTCCTTCGTTTATTTTTCCCTCTTCATATTAATTAATTAATTAATGAGAAAGGGTATCATATATCCTTTTTGTGTCTATTATTATTATTTCACTTTGCATCCCAATCATGGCCCTTACTCCCCGTCCCCCCTCACACAGTCCCTCCTTCTCTCCCCCTTTCCTTCTCTTCTGAGAGGATGGAGACCCCCTGGGTATTCTCCACCCTGGCACATCAAGCCTCTGCAGGGCTAGGTGCATCCTCTCAAGACATCCAGACAAGGCAGCCCAGTTACAGGAATTCATTCCACAGACAGGCAACAGCTTTAAGGATACCCCCTCCCCCAACTCCAGTTGTTGAGGGATCCATATGAAGCCTGAGCTGCATATCTGCTACATATGTGTGTGTGAGAGGGGTTGCTTACTCTAGCCAGTGTATGTTCTTTGGTTGGTGGTTCAGTCTTCGAGAGCCCCAAAGGTTCAGGTTTGCTGACTCTGTTAGTATTCCAGTGAGTTCCTTCTGCCTTCAGGGCCCTCAATCCTTCTCCCAGCTCTTCCATAAGTGTCTCCATCCAATGTTTGACTGTGGGTCTCTGCATCTGTTTCAATTAGCTCCTGAGTGGAGCCTCTCAGAGGATAGTTGTGCTAGGCTCCTGTCTACCAGCATAACTGAGTATCATTAATAGTGTCAGGAATTGGTGCTTGCCCATGGGATGGGTCTCAACTTGGGCTGGTTATTGATTGGCTATTCCCCCAGTCTCTGCTCCATCTCCTGTCTTCCCTGAATTTCTTATAAACAGGATAAATTTTGGGTTGAAAGTTTGTGAGTGGGCTGGTGTCCTTATCGATCCACTGGGATTCCTGCCTGGCTACAGGAGGTGGCCTCTTCAGGTTCCATATCCCCACTCTGAGTGACAGCTGAGGTCACCCCTGTTGATTCCTGGGAGCTTCTCCTATCTCTGGCACATCCTTGAGATGCCCCTCACTCTCCCACCCTGCCAGCTGAGATTTTCATTCATACTCATGCATTTGGCCATCTCTCCTATCTCTCCCCATACTTGATCCTGCGCCCTTTCCCTTCCCTGTCCCCTCTCCCACCCAATTCTCTCCCTCCATCTACCTCCTATGACTGTTTTATTCCCCCTTCTAAGTGGGATTCAAGCATCCTCACTTGGACTTTCCTTCTTGTTTAGCTTCTTTGGTCTGTGGAGTGTAGTATGTGTGTCTTGTACTTTTTGGCTTATATCCACTTATAAGTGAGTACATACCATGCATGTCCTTATGGGTCTGGATTATCTCACTTAGGATGATATTCTCAAGTCCCATTCATTTGCTTGCAAAATTTGTGATTTCTTTATTTTTAATAGCGGAATAGTATTCCATTATGTAGGCGTACTACATTTTCTTTATCTGTTCTTCAGTTGAGGGACATCTATATTATTTCCAGTTTCTGGTGATTACAATAAAGCTGCTATGAACGTAGTTGAGCAAATGTCCCTGTGGTATAGAGGGGCATCTTTTGGGTATATGCCCAGGAGTGGTATAGCTGGGTCTTGAGGTAGAACTATTCCCAGTTTTCTGGGAAAGTGCCAAATTGATTTCCAAAGTAGTTAGTTGTACAAGTTTGCACTCCCAACAGCAATGGAGGAGTGTTCCTCTTGCTTCACATCCTCACCAGCATGTGCCTGAGTTTTTCCATCTTAGTCATTCTGATTGGTGTAAGATGGAATCTCATGGTTGTTTTGATTTGCATTTTCATGATGACTAAGGACTTTGGACATTTCTTTAAGTGCTTCTTGGCAATTCGAGATTTCTATGTTGATAATTCTCTGTTTAGCACTGTACCCCATTTTTAATTAGGTTATTTGGGTTGTTGGTATCTAACTTCTTGAGTTCTTTATATACTTTGGATATTAGCCTTTTGTCAGATGGAGGGTTGGTGAAGGTATTTTTCCAATCTGTAGGCTGCCATTTTGTTCTATTAACAGTGTCCTTTGCCATAATTACAGAGTTTTTTAGTTTTATGTGGTCTGATTTATTAATTGTTGATATTAACTTATTACTGTTGCCTAAGCCATTGGTGTTCTGTTCAGGAAGTTGTTTCCTGTACCAATACTATTCTCCACTTTCTCTATTAGATTTAGCGTATCCAGTTGTATGTTGAAGTCTTTAATCCACTTGGACTTGAGTTTTGTGCAGGGTGATGAATATGGATCTATTTGCATTCTTCTACATGCAGATATCCAGTTAGACTTGCACTTTTTTTGTTGAAGATGCTTTCTTTTGTTCCATTGTATGGTTTGGCTTTTTTGTCAAAAATCAAGTATCCATAGATGTGTGGGTTTATTCAGGGTCTTTGATTCGATTCTATTGATCCACCTGTCTGCTTCTATACCAATATCATGCAAGTTTTACTATTGCTCTGTTGTATAGCTTGAAATCAGGGATGGGGGTACCCCCAGAAGTTCTTTTATTATACAGGATTGTTGTAGCTAACCTGGGTTTTTTGTTTTTCCATATGAAGTAGAAAATTGTTCTTTCAAGATCTCTAAAGAATTATGTTGGAATTTTGATGGGAATTGCATTGAATCTGTAGAGTGCTTTTGGTAAGATGCACATTTTTACTATGTTATAATCCTACCTATCTATGAGCATGGGAGATCTTTCTATCTTCTTATATCTTCCTCAATTTCTTTCTTCAGAGACTTGAAGTTCTTTTCATATAGATCTTTCACTTGTTTGGTTAGTGTTACACCAAGATACTTTATATTATTTGTGGCTATTGTGAAGGGTGTTGTTTCCTTGATTTCTTTCTCAGACTGTTTATTATTTCTATAAAGGAGGGCTACTGATTTTTTTTTAAGTTGATTTTGTATCCAGTCACTTTGTTGAAGGTTTTTATCAGCTGTAGGAGTTCTCTGGTAGAACTTTTGTGGTCACTTTTGTATACTATAATATTATCTGCAAATAGGGACTTCTTCCTAATTTGTATCCCCTTGATCTCCTTATCCTTATATTTGAGCTTTTGATGTTATTCTGAGTTCATAATGCTGAGTTTATCTTTATGGTTTAGTTTTATTTCTTTCAGTCTGTATTATTTCTGTCAGTGAAGTTCACGGATAGTTTTGTTCCTTTTCTATTTTTTGTTTTAGGTTTTTCCTATTCCTTTCTTTCTTCTTTCCTTTCTTCCTTCCTTTCTCTTTCTTTCTTTCTTTCTTTCTTTCTTTCTTTCTTTCTTTCTTTCTTTCTTTCTTTCTCTCTTCCTCTCTTCCTCTCTTCCTTTCCTCCTATCTATCTATCTATCTATCTATCTATTCCAATTGCAGCTCTCCCTTCTCCTCCCAGTTCCCCCCGCCCCCCATCACACAACTCCTCCCCCATTCCCACCTCACCTTCTGCACCCTGGCATCTCAAGTCACTTCAGGACTAGGCACATCTTCTCCCACTGATGCCAGATAAGGCAGCCCAGTTAGGGGAACAGGATCCACAGGTAGGCAACAGAGCCCCCTACTCCAGTTGTTGGGAGAATCACATGAAGAGCCAACTGCATATCTGCAACATATGTGCATATGGGGGGTGGAGGACTAGGTCCAGGCAATGAATGCTCTTTGGTTGGTGGTTCAGTTTCTGGGATCCCCCCAAGGTCTAAGGTTAGTTGACTCTGTTGGTCTTCCTGTGGAGTTCCTATTCCCTCTGGGTTCCTCAATCCTTCCCTCAACTCTTCTACAAGACTTCTGAGCTCCTTCTAATGTTTGACTGTGGGTCTTTGTATCTGTTTCAGTCAGCTGCTGGGTAGAGCCTTTCAGAGGACAGTTATACTAGGTTCCTTTCTGCAAGCATAGCAGAGTATCATTAATAGTCAGGGATTGGTTAGTTCTTGCCTGTGGGATGGGTCTCAGGTCAGCCATTGGCTGGCCATTCCCTCAGTCTCTATCACACTCACCTACCAAATCTATTATTTTACACAGTATGTAAATTAGTTTTGAAATTTACATCTTAAATTTTTAGTTGAGATATCTTATCTTTTTAGTCATTTCCAGTGTCTTTTCATCTCAGTGAGCATGATTATCATAGCTGATTTCAAGTCCTTCTCTGATAATTGTAAGTTCTGAGTTCTAAGATTGGAATGTGTTCATATTTTCCATTAGAATGGATCACATTTTCTGGGTTCTATGTATGTCAGATGTTTTTGGATTGTAGTGTTTTTATTAGTTTATTTAAAGAAATGTTATTATTTTTCCCAGGCTGCCTTGAACTTCTGGACTTAAGCTGCTTTTTCCTCAGCCTTGGACTATAGGTACATGCCACTGTGCCTGGCTTGGATTGTACACTAAATACAGTTAATACTGTCTTGTATAGATCTGAATTATTTTCAGTTTTCTTGAGAGACTTGATGTTTTTTATTTCATTGGTAGTTAGTGTCCAACCCCCTACCCCTGCTTTTAGTTTCCGATAGTGTTATCTTCTTCCATAAGAGGTGGCTTAAGTCTTAGTTTGAATTTTTCAGACTTTGTGATACTACCTTGTTTTTCCTATATGTACAAAGTTAAGGGCTCCGCAAAAGCTTAGGTGATATTCTTGGGGATTAGGAGATTCCTTTCTTGAGTTGTGGTGTCTTCCAGAGTGCCACTGTAGCGTACAGATGCATCAGTAGATTGCTGCTGCCAGCTACTCTGTCTCTGTTCTTTAGACCCTGTGGGTAGTGTTTCTGCCTCGAAATCCCTAGAGTGTGTCTTTGTAACCTAGCTTAAAGTCACTTTCAGCTTTGGTGTTAGGTGTGAACACGTTCTTTCATCAGGAGACTGGAAAGGTATGCTAGGGCACAGAGTGGCAGCTGGTAAGGAAACCTGAAGGTCTTCACAATATATTTTAGTTAAAACATGAGTTGTTAATTAGGTGGTGCTGATGCTTGCCTTTAATCCCAGCACCCAGGAGGCAGAGACAGACAGATCTCTTTGAGTTCAAGGACAACAGTGGTATACAGAGACAGTTCCAGGACAGCCAGGGATACACAGAGAAACCCTCTCAAAAAAACCCAAAAACCAACCAACCAAAACAAAACATGAGTTGTTGAGGAAGAGGTTAGTGGCTGAGAGGTCTCTTAGGCAAATTCTACCATCTTCATGTATCATCATCATGTCATCTTCATGTATCATCATGCCATCTTCATGTATCATCATGCCATCTTCATGTATCATCATCATGCCATCTTCATGTATCATCATGCCATCTTCATGTATCATCATCATGCCATCTTCATGTATCATCATGCCATCTTCATGTATCATCATGCCATCTTCATGTATCATCATGCCATCTTCATGCATCATTATGCCATCTTCATGCCACAACATGTTATCTTGATGTCACATCATGTCATCTTCATGCCACATCATTGCAATGTCTTGATTTCAGACAGCTATAATCAAGCTGGAAAGGAAGGAATCTTTTTAGGAACACTGCTGAGTTAGAACAGGATATTAATGGAGGGAAGCAATGAGATGACTACTGTTTGCTGCTGAGGATGGTAATGATGTCATTAATCTGGGTGCAGTATACAGGTGGAAGATTTAGTTTGAGGAGAATACTAAACTGAATTAGAAACATGTTGCATTCTGAGTGCTTGCCAGTATTACTCAGCAGGAAGCTGGAAAGTTAGAGTTTTGGAGAGCAGGGTTAGAGATGGAAGTTTGACTAAGACAGAAGTGAGACAATCTTCAGAACAGAGCCTCGTGTGTGTTGGAAACCTAAGGTGTAGATTGGAGGAAGAGGACTCACAGGACTCACGAGAGTTAGAGCATCATGACACTAATGTACTTTGGAGGCCAAGGGTGAGACTAAGCCACTGGCCCCTGAGTTTTAATTGGGAGCTGTTGGAAAGGCAGCTATGGAGAGAGAAGGGGGTGTGGTAACATTCTAGAGTAGATAGAGAATGAAGATGAACAGATAAGAAGTTAGGTTTAAATATGCAGGGGCATTTTTGCCTCTGATATAGGAAAGCAAGGATAGCACAGGTGTGGAGAGCCTTGGCTGGGGAAGAGAGAGTCTGTGTAGGTGGAGTTGGGAATTGAGATACTGCAAAGGAGAAATAAGCATCTGATTCTTGTACTTTCAGTTATGGCATAGAAAATAGAGGGAGACAAATCTTACTTTAGACATCAACTAGAAAAGCCAGGCTTCCCACTCCCTATATTTACTCAGAGTATTTGAGAAGTGACATCAGAGGTTAACCTAGGAAAGAATAAAAACAGGAAAATAAGACTGTTTTTTTGGGGACTGTTTTACTCCAGTGGGTATTTGCTGACTTTTAAAAGAATCTCCTGAGAAACTGAGCAGTGCATTTGACAGTGTCTTAGAGTTAGAAGACTAGGGATTAGCAGCTTATGGGGGTGGTGATCTGGTGAGCCACTCTTTTTTGAGATGGAGACCCTGAAGGGACACAGTGTAGGTTTAGGTGATTTGTACATGTTTAGTGCCCTACCATAGACTGTTCTTGGTTGAAACAAATTCAAATCCTACTTGGAACATGAATGATAACTTTATTATAGGCATCCAATTCTTATACAAAAGTTCAATAACTACATTCTGTTTAGAACATTTCAAATAACATGAACAAAATGAAGTAGAAGCAACAGAACTTGCTGTATCCACGGGGACCTCCGATACTGCAGTTTTTAGGAGGTCACTTTAGTGTATCTGTGGTTACCTTGTTTGAAGAGATAAAAGGCAAAGCTCAACATTTTTAGCAGGAAAGTTAACATTTTGAAGAGTGGGGCAGGTGAGAGTGTTCAGTGGGTAAAGACAATTGCTGGGAACCTGATGACCAGGGTCTGATAGTCAGAGCCCATGTGGTTGAAGGAGAGAACTGACTCTGAATGTCCTCGGACATCCACACAGTGCATGGCACATTCTCATCCCTTCCAAAACATAAACAAATAAATGTATTAAAATTAAAAGTGAAGTGAAAATGCTAGTCTTGAAAAAGTAATTGAAATTAGGATGTTAGTAATGGGCTTACTAGAAGATTAGATAGAGCTGAAAGGAATATTACTGAAGTGGTAAAAGTCAGAGAGAAGAGGGTAGAAAACTCTGAAGAGCTTGAGGGAGGTAGAAAGACATTGAGGAAATCAAGATTATAATAGGGCCAAAATGGGCAGAAGTAATTTTTTGAAAAAGAAATGATGGAAACCTTTCTCAAACTGAGTTATTAAGCAACAGAATCAAGAAATTGTATTGACATTCAAGAAGGCTGAAAAGAAACTCATCCCTTTAATATGGTGGTAAGTCTGCAGAAAACAAAGAGAAAATGTTTCCAAAGTACAAGGGACAGGAACAGTGTGCTTTCAAAACATTAAGAGAGTGACAGCTGACTTGTTGGTAGACACAGAGTTTAGAAGACAAGGGGATGATACCTTAGGTTCTGAGTCTAGTTGATAGTCTAGAACTCTAATTTGCCAAAAACCTATGAGAGCAAAGACTACATGTAGATATCTTACACTTGTTCAAAAGGCATGACTACTGGCTGTCACACTGGACAACACAGGTATGCAAATTTCTGTCATTACAGAAAACCCCATCCTCTTAAAGATATTTTCAAATACAAGGCAGCTGGGAATGTAGCTTAAGGTACTTGTGTGACATATATAAACCCCGAGCTTCAGTCCGCAGTACAGCAAACATCAGATATAACATTCTGCCTTCATCTAGACTTGAGATAAAATTGGCAAGTTCCTACAGAAAGATAAATTCAGAATACTCAATTATAAGAAAGTTTTAAAATTCAAACTATTTTATATGTCGTGAGGACTTTTTAAATGATATTTTTTTGATTTGCTTTTGTATTAACTACATAAATGATATTTTAAAATTATTTCTTTTTTTTATTGGTATTCACTTCAGTAACTTGAGTCCACAGATATAAGCAGTATATAACCAGAGAGTTACAAGTAAACACAGATTATACATGCAAATTCTGCTCACAAAGGTCACATGTGCAGGTACATGAATTAGAAGTGTGCGTCTAGAATTATGGCCAAACTTTTTAAAATGCAGAAATGTAAAATTACATCTTGAAAATATAGATGGTTTACACACTTCAAAAACCAAATGTTGCTTATACCAGAGATGTATGACAACTACAGGATTCAAGTGACACGCAATAGGTTCTCAAGAAATTAATACTGGTCAAAGAGAATGAGAATATTTTTACATTTCACTGAAATAACATTTTGACTACTAGAATACAAAACCTAGCAGGAACTCGGAGGAAGAAATTACAAATCTAAAGCCAATTACTTAATATTTCTTATTATCTAAACAGCATGACATTAAAAGAAAACTGCACCTGCATTTGAATGGCCAATCTCACATGAATGAAGTTCTCTAAAAATGCAATGCAACCGAAACAGCTTCCAAAGTCAAATGAAAACCCTGCAAGGCTCAGATTAAAATGTGGAATGTTTCAGATGAAAAGTAATAAAAAATACAATTGGTTTTGTTCTTTATTGAATGGAATTAAAAGTTGACATTTCTTTGAAGCCTCAAACTACTAAATTTCATTTTTCTGAATGGTTCTATGTTATCTTTCTCTTAGTGGTGCAAGCTGTTTTTCATAGCTTACAACAGTCCATCTCCAGGAAGTACTTTTGTCTTTTGTCACTCTGATGAAAGAAAACGTTTTCATTAACTTAACCGTATGTGTACTTTTTGCTAAAACACTTAAACACATGAACAGACGTCTATTATTTTCCACTAAAACAAAAGAGTACAGTAGTTTTCTAACTATCAGTATTGTATTTTAAAAAAGGTTAACATTAAAATCAAAGAACCATTTTCTTTGAAATAATTAAGCTTCTTGTTGTACAGCTTAAGTTTCCTTCTTCTGCCTCCGTTCCTCTGCCAAAATTATTTCTTAATGTTCAAAAGATCGGTACTTTTTTCTTTCAGTATTTGATAGAATGAAAGCCAATGAAGCCATTTTTTCCTTTTTTTTTTTAAGTAGAAGATTTTAAATTATCAACACAGTTTCTTTTTTATATACCTAGATTTACTATTTCTTCTTGACTCAGTTTCAGTAATTTCTACTTCATGTAAGTTTTCTAATTAATACCTAGTTATTTATTATATTTTTAATAATCCTTTTAATTTCCACAAAGTTTGTAGGGATGCCTCTGTTTTATTTCTGTTCTGTGGTCACTCTGAGGGAATAAAATGGACCCTCTCCTAAGTAACGGATGGAATATCTATCTATTCCTAAACCACTCCACAATCCAAGAGAACTTGAGAGAGGGTCTTACTTTCAGGCTTTGGCCCTAGGTAACCTGTTTTGTCCTTGGCTCTCTCTCACCTCCCGTACTTCCTACCGGTGTGTATCTGTTGTAACTTGCCTACTGTTCCAATAGGCTGCATTTAATTCAGGGGTTTGAGCCTCTGTTGTGCTTTGTGCATTGTGCTAGGTTTAGAGGCTAGAGGGTCTCAAAATATCACTTCATGTGCTCATGAGCTGTCTTCAGATTTACTTTATCAAGTGTAGTAGTGTCTTTCCCCTATTCCTTGCCATGCCTGCCTTTTGATACTATGTGCCATGTTGGCTGTTACTGCCTGTTCCTCCTAGCCCTAGCCCAGCTCTTAGACTGCAACGTCTATGGTGAGGGCCCCTTCTAGGTATTGGGCAGTGAGTCATTGTTTCTCATCTGGGAATTGTCCTGTTCCTTTAGTTTGTCAGGGTAGTATCTCGGGTTTCTCCAGGGTTCATGAGCTGTTACAACAATGTGACAAGGAAGGCAAAGTCATCTGTTTAGTCATCTTTTCCTTAGCAACATGTATGCTCAGATTTTCCTTGCTGCTTTCTAGTGCTTTGGTACTCATAGGTGAGTTTTTGACTCTAGTTGTCTGGCTTATTCTTGCCAATTTTGTTGCCTAATGACCTTTAAAAAATGTGGCTTCCCTGAATGACCCTGCTCCACTTGCTGTTTTGCTGTTTGTTCACTGAGACTCACTTAACTGGTTATGTAAGAAATGGGGCTTCTCAGGCCCACTTTATAGGCACTATGGGAGTCACTGGGGTGCAATGATGAACCTAACAAAACATTTTTGTTTTTCTGAGATAGAAATTACAGGACTCCAGTTTCTGCAGCAAGAAAAAGTACAGATGCTGTTGATACTTGAATTGGGTCTCTGTATTTCATGCACTTTAACTGGTAGTACCTCTGTTTAATTTTGAATTCCTCACTGCATCACGATTGATATATAGGAACCTGTCTTATGTTCTATCACTGTATGGAGACACCATGACCATGGCAACTCTTGTAATAGAAAGCATTTAAATGGGGGCTTGCTTATAATTTCAGTGGCTTAAGTCAGTAAAATCATGGTAGGAAGCATGGTGGCCATGCCTACAGGCAGGTGCTGGAGCTACATCTTGATCAGTAGGCAGAGAAAGAGAGAGAGAGAGAGAGAGAGAGAGAGAGAGAGAGAGAGAGAGAGACTGAGAGAGACTGAGAGAGACTAAGAGAGACTGAGAGAGAGACTGAGCCTGGGCCTGGGCCTGGTATGGGCTTTTGAAATCTCAAAGCCCACCTCCAGTTGCACACTTTTTCCAGTGAGCCCACACTTCTTCATCCTTCTAATCCTATCAAAGAGTTCTACTCCCTGGTGACCAAGCATTCAAATATATGAGCCTGTGGGGGGCCGTTCACATTCAAACCACACCAGAGCCCACACTGATTAACAGTTTGCTGCAGCCTCTCACTCCACTCCAGGCTGCTGTTGTGCTCAGACTCACTATTGGGAACCAGTTCTGATCATGAATTTTTCTTTGGAAACTTTCCTTGTTTTCTTATTTATTAGCTCTTTTTCTATGTCTTTTTTTTGCCTTTTATTATTTATTTATTTATTTACACTTCAGATTTTATTCCCCTGTCCCTGTCCACCCTCCAACTGTTCCACATCCCATACCTCCTCCCCACCCCTCTGTCTCCACGAGGATATCCCCACCCCTACCCCAACCCCCACCCAACCAGACCTCTAAAATCCCTGGGGCCTCCAGTATCTTGAAGGTTAGGTGCATCTTCTCTGACTGAACCCAGACCTGCCAGTCCTCTGCTGTATATGTGTTGGAGGCCTTATATCAGCTGGTATATGCTGCCTAGTTGGTGGTTCAGTGTTTGAGAGATCTTAGGGGTCCAGGTTAATTGAGACTGCTGGTCCTCCTACAGGGAAACCCTCCTCAGCTTCTTCCAGCCTTTCCTTAATTCAACCACAGGGGTCAGCAGCTTCTGTCCATTGGTTGGGTACAAATACCTGCATCTGACTCTTTCAGCTGCTTGTTGGGTCTTTCGGAGAGCAGTCATGATAGGTCCCTTTTTGTAAGGACTCCGTAGCCTAGTAATAGTGTCAGGCCTTGGGACCTCCCCCTGAGCTGAATATATTTCTTTTGTTGTTGTTTATTTATTTTGTTGCTATTATATTTTCTACTTCTTCCCCTTTTGCATTTGTAATGCTGCCCTAACTGATTTATCAGGAGTGCTTCCTCAGACCTTGCTCAGGGCCAAATGGCCTATATTGATGCTTGATTATCCCTTATTTTACTACCTTCTCTGCTGCAGTGGATGGAGCCTTGCTATCCATTCTTGAGCATGTTGTCTTGCATCTTTATCTAATAGCCAGGTGAGGTCTCACTATATATTACGTTTCACTTTTTCTAGTATTTGTTGGATTATTCCACACAAACATGTAGTACCTCAAACAGAAGTTTTTTTCTAGCATTAGGCCAATCATAACTCCCAGCCCCATCACTAGGAACTTACCCAGTTTCCATGGTTGTTTTAGGCCTTCCTGGTTGCCAGGTGAGTCAGCCAAGCTGTAGAGGACCATGTCAGAGGACTTTGTTGTCAGTGTCCACTTGTATAGCTCCAGTCCTAGCCCTTCCTGACTCATCTGTTCTTCCAGAAGGTGCAGGTGCTAGTCTCCATTTCATTCAGTTCTGACTTCTGTGCCAAGAAGATTCTTCTTAAAACAACTTTGGTCTATTGTTCTCTCTGCTCATTCATGCTTCAGAAACTCCCTAGTGCTTTTGAAAAACCCGGCTTGTTTTCTAGACCTTCCAACTTGTTTTAATTTCCTTGCCACTGCCTTCCTTCATATAGGCAGGACTCTAGCCAAATGGAATTAATGTTGCAAGAATCTGCCTGTGTTTTTCTGTTTGCATCCTGATTTTTGTTTCCTTTTGCCAGAAGTATGCTTTCCTCACTTCTTAATGTCTTAGTTCTTTCTTAAAAACTTTCCCAAGGTTCTCTTAGATTTCCTGACCTGGACAAACTCTTTTCTTCCCATATATAGTTACACTTTGAAAACCATGATGCTGTCACTTCCTGATGTATATTATTATGACCATATGACTTTTTAAATCTAATGTCCCTTTCTCTTTCATTTTGCTAGCTATTGTGCATTGTACATATTTGTTAAAATAATGAGAGAATGAATGCATGTCTGCATTAACCCTCAAGCAGCCCATATTCCCCTCTTCTTTTCCTATCCCTTTTCTATTTCAGTGAGGATATCTCTGTATTTGGATTAACTTTTATCTTACAATCACTTTGTGTATCACCAAGTGGCCTGTTAACCTTTATCTTTGTTGTTCTCTTTTTTGAGTTAATAACAGTTTTAGTTTAAAGAAAACTTTGATCATTTGGTAAGGCTTGTATGAGGGAAATTTGAGGAATAGAAGGTACGGTTCAAAATGACATCTTGATCCATTTTGTTGAGAAATAATTGCCTAGTAGGATTTGGTAGTTTGTAAGTATAGATTTAGCTCCATGTTGGTGGCCAGTGGAATGAGAAGTACAAGTTGTGGTGGTGTGTTTACTGTCCAGGTGGTGGCCAGGGCCCAGCAGTAGGGTCACATATTGTTGGACTTTCAAACCTACTCCATTATAGCTTTTAGAGTCTTCCACACTATACAGAATTGCCTACTTTCTTATTTTTTACTTCATTGCCTCATTAGTGGAAACTTTTAGTTGAAGTGCTCCAAAGGAACAATGCAGTGAGTGTATCTGTGAGTGTGTAGACCTTGGATAGAAATGGATCACAGATTGTATAACTATCCAGGAGAATACCACATTGCATTTGCCATGTCTCAGTACTAAATTTCTAAGGGGACAGAGGAAATCACAGGTAACTGCTCTCTAGTCATCAGTTCTTTTTTATTTTAGCTCGTGACAACTGAGCTGCTCAAGGCAGGAAGAACTCTGAGCTGAATAGTAGTGGGTCCCTGAATCTGAAGAGACGAGGCCACCTTGGAACCAGTAATGAACCATCCTGACTACAAGCTGAATCTTCGGTCTCCAGGGACCCCCAAAGGTATAGAAAAGAAAACGAAGCTTGCTTTGGCAACTGGAGACTTGAAATACAAATTGGTTGGGTGTGGAGGTGGAGGGAATTCTTTGGGCTGAGGGAGACTAATTATTTTAATGAACTGTTAAATATTCTCCCATGTTATTTATTCTAGAATTAGGTAGGCTTTTGTGGTTTTAGTTGGATTGTTGTACAGCCATTTTATTTCCTCTAGAAATGTGACAACCTTTTAATAATTCCTATTTTTAAAGGTTTGTATCTGAGATGGCATAGTTTCCCAGGCCTATTGTTCAGCTGTTGCTCCATGCATGCTGCATTGGTCACTTAGGCCTCGCCTGCTTCATTTATGCTGTCTTACATGCTCTTTCCTTTTCGTGGCTGTTTGAAATCATCACTGGAAAGGTTCATTCATTCTCTTGCTGGCCTTTGGAGGCAACAAGAGCAACAACAAAGGACAGTGACATCATAACACCTCCAGTTAAAAAAACAGAGATGTGTAACTGAGGGAGGGTTGATTGCTGCCTCATGTTTCTAGGTGTGTCCTCTGTGGTTGGCCCGAATGCTGTTGGTGCTTCGCCAGGTGACAAAAAGTCAAAGAACAAGTCCATGCGAGGGAAGAAAAAGAGCATATTTGAAACCTACATGTCCAAGAAGGATGTTTCAGAAGGCTTGAAGAGAGGAACGCTTATCCAGGTGCTTAAAGATTACAGGCTATTTAACCCCTGAATATATGGAACGGGAGCAGTCTTGTTTATTAAACTTTTCCCTGTTCTGTGCTGTGTGCTCTGACATGGTGCCAGGTTTGTGCTTCTTAGATCTATAGCATGTGTAGGTGGTAAGTACCACTAGACTCTCTTAGGCACACCTTTGAGAGATGAGAAGAGAGAGCCTTTGTAGCCCATGTCACTGTTGCCTAGGAATGTTCTATTGGGAGAGAGCTATATGAGCCAGGCTGGAGATTGGTGCAGTTGAGCACATAAGCATAAGGAAATGAGCTCTCCAAGTGAAGTAGCCAGTATGAGCTGTTAGGACAGAGTAGACAGTGGGGTTAGACTATGCCAGTCATTGAATTGTTCAGTGTGCTTGAAGCACATGAATACTGAATGACTGGGAAAAACGGTAAAGTTGTAGAGGAAACAGTAAACAGTATTTATTGAATGCTTTGTAATTTGCATAATCTGTTCCCAGGCTATTCATTGGTGTGGCTGAACAGGTGTTCTTTGAACATCCATCTTTGAGCCAGGAATACTTCATGTTAGGATAGTGCTGCAGGGTGAACTTGTGAAATGGTATGGGATAAGGCAGCTTCGGTTTGCTCTGGTGTGACATCCAAGGCAGCTATTAGGTAACAAGGCAAGAGAAGGAAGCAGGAACATGCCTTCTTTGAATTAAGAGTGTTTCCTAATTCTTGGATAGAAATACTACCATGCTGTACCTGACTCAATTAACATTATTGAGTGAGGGCTGGGGCTTTTAGTAAAGTGCTCAGCACACAAGCATGAGAACCCAAACTGGATCACTAGCACTCACATAAAGGCTGGGCGGAATGGCGTGAGGAAGCAGAGAGAGATTTCCTGGGGCTTGCTAGCTACCTGCCTGGCTCTGAGTTTACTGAAAGATTCTGTCTTGAAAAGCCAGATGGAGAGTTATTGAGGAAAACAATCTGTGTTGACTGCTGGCCTCTTTACACCCATGTCTACACATGTCTCTACACACGTATAAACACAAGTATGTTAATATATGCAATGCTGACTGAGTCCCATCTTCTCTCATTCTGAAAACTCAGACTTAGTTATGTTTTGGGTGGAAGACTCATCCAAACAACAGATAGCAGCCTCTCTGGTTATATCATCTTTCTATAATTACCCAAGTGCATGGTATGTATAATTGATGTAGACCCTAGAGCACATCACTCATTTTTCACAAATCAGTTGGTCCTTTTGATTTAGGAATACCATTGGTTTTATTTTTTCTGGGTGTCTCTGACAAGTCTCTCCTAAGAGAATAGAAACTGTATTTGCTCGCATCTCATGGTTGGCATCCATCCATATACTTTGCTTTACCTGCAGGTGTCTCGGCCCTCCTTGTTCCTGTGTGAGGTTTTGATGTGCCTTTCTCATTGTTGTCTCCTGCCACCCCTTTCCAGGAATGTCCTATGTTCTGATTATCTTGAACTTCCAGGTTTTTCCTCTAAAATCTGTGCTTGGTTGGTGTGGTAGCTTGTGCTGATAGTCCCAGTACTTGGGAGGGAGAAGCAGGTAGATTTTGGTGATTTTTGAGGCTAGCCTGATTTATATAGTAAGTTTTATAGTGAGACCTTGTCTCATAAGATCAAAATCAAAACCGCAACCACTACCAGCAGCAGCAAGCAGCAACAGCAACAACAACAACAACAACCACCACCACCACCACCACCACCAACAACAACAACCCAAAATGAAACTGCTCTTGCTGTCCTGGAGCTTGAGTTGTTTCTTCCCATCAACGTGTGGCAGTCATGCTTGCCCTGCCAGTCCCTGAGCAATCTGTACTTAGATGTCACCCTCACATTTTCTAAGCTCAGTTGGGTGTTCCTGCCCTCGAGAAGTCAGCTTTGTTGTCTACATGTTAAATTCTTACCTTTGTTTGGCTTTTATGTCTCCAAATAGATTTTTCATTTCCTTACTGCAGGGCCATGCATACTGTACATGGTAGTCCAGCCCTGGGGCGTGGCCAGTGCTTACTAAGCTTATGCTGAATAAGTATTTCTTTTGCTGTCTGAGTAAAGATCTAGATACTGCCTTTTGAAGAAGAGTTCTGAGAGAAAACCAGCTTTGTTATAGAAGAACACCTTTACGAGATAGGGTTGGAGTGGTATTCTGCAATAGTATTAGTTTTTGCTTTCTTTTAATTTTTGCATTTGAAGTGACTTTTTGCTGGCATTAACAAAAAACAAAAGATCTGATCAATATAACAGCTCACATTCCCAGAAGTTTGTAAGTGATTCCTCCTGGCCTATGACATCATAAGCCTCCACAGCCAGAGGCTGTCTCCCCCTCTACCCCCCCACATGTGAGAACAGTTGTTCTGTGCAGATGGAGTGAGGAACGGGTTCCAGATATGAGGTCACCATGAGAATATACAACATTGTAAATAAGATTTTCATAGGCAGAGAAACAGAGTACATCTGCTTTTGGATAAAAACTTTCTGTGTGTAGCTGTCTGGGTAAGGTAAAACGCTAGACAACAAGTGATATTTTAATGCCACTGAAGAAAATTAAACGTATCAAATATACTTAGAAACGTCTGTCAACTTTTGTATTCAGATATAAGTATGCCATAGCCTCCCTCTTCCTCATAAAGAGAAAAGTCTTGTATTGAGAGATATTAGGTATCTTAACTATTAGTGGAATAATACAGTATTAGTCAATGTCTTGACAAAAGTTTGAGATTTCATTGTTTTATAGGAAAGAGGAGATCACAGTGACCAAAGAAACCTCTTTTCTGTATTTGTAAATGAACAGCAATAACCTATAATTCAGTACATGTAGTATTTGTAAATGGATAGTAATAACCTATAATTCAGTACATGTAGTTTTCTTTATAACCAAGTTCTCACGTCAGAGTGGCATTACTCTGTGCATATCATAGGAGCCCTATGGTTGGCTGTTACAGGATGTGCTGTGAGATGAGAGCCTGGAGGGAGGTCCAGTTTAAGGGGATAACTAAGTGACATGGGCAAAGAGTTGGTAGAATTGGCTCTTTCAGAATCCAGATTATGCATTGACTACTAGAAGTCCAAAATGAGCCCTCAGAGCTGCTGGAGGCATGGTGTCAGAATTCCTGCTGGAATAGAGTATTGGTGAGATGTTGTTTTTGACCTCTGAAAAAGCCTATTCTAGGACAGAGGGCATGATGGTCTCATCATTTCTAGGAATTTTGCTCTTTGTTAAAATTGAGGTCAGGGGTCTAGAGATTTGGCTCAATGGTTAGGAACACTGGCTACTCTTCCAGAGAGGACCCAGGTTCAGTTCCTAGCACACATATAGCAGTTCACAATAGTCTGTAACTGCAGTCCCAGAGTATCTGCTCTCTTTTGGCTTCTGAAAGCGCTGCATGCACATCATGCACAGAAATACAGGCAGAACACTCATACACATAAAGGAAAAAAAAGATTGAGGTCAGCTTAGGTGAATATTAAGAACAGAACAGTAGAGGTGACATTATGATGGGATGCCTAAAAAGAGAGGTGGCATTCAGAGTTACAATATCAGGGACAAAGGGATAACATTAACTCTGTAGATATTAGGTAGCTAATGAATTGAAGAAACATTTCTTGACAGCCTCGTGAATGTTAAGCATTTGGGAATGAGCACTAGAAAAGTCACTGGGGTGGTATGCAAAAATAACTGTAATAATGAAAGCAATTGTAGGCTGGATCATTGTTCAGAGAGAAAGAGAGGATAGAAGAAACCACTGCACATGTTGTGGTTAGGGAAGTCTCTGTGAGATCATCCTGTAGATGAGATCTGAAGGGCAAAAGTGAGCAGCCATTCCCAGCTTTGGAAAAGATTATAGGGAAAGAGCAAGCAGAAGAACAGCAAGGAGAAGACTTGATATTTTTGAGGATTAACAGGAAGCAGCCTTTGAGACATAATGGAACAAAACTTAGGCAATAGCCAAGTCCGTTAGGGACTTAGACTATATTAGAAACTTCGATTTTGCCAAGGACCAGCCTCAGCTTAGAGAGGGGTTTCTGAGAGAAGGGGTGTTTGAGAGTGGCAGGAAAAAATGACTCAAAGTCAATCTTGGGATACAAGCTAACAACTTGTGTTATTTACAAATCAATTCAGTCATTTACTCTTGGTGCCCTTTTGATTATCCCAGGAATCCGCATTCCATGACCTTCCCCTTAGATTCTTAGAAGAAGACAGCAAATACACCCTTTTTTAACATTGTAGAGGAATTCAGAGATCTGCCTGTCTTTGTAAGCACAAACAATAAACTTAGCTGGATGGGATCTCATCCTGTACCTAAATTTGTTCTGTTCCTAACTGACCTTGAAATCAGGAACTTGCCTGCCTTTGTATCTTACTGACAAGCTTGGTTATAGTGCAGCCACCTCTGGTTTTGTTTTTTTTGTTTTTTTGTTTGTTTTTGAGTTCTGTGAATCCCCTTATATTATTCATAGTGTGTTCTTATATCTTTGCATAGTTGAAAAATTATAGTTTCAAACTCATGTTTTTCAGAGTTCTTTCCTATAGCCTTCAGGGGTGTTTTGAAGGTCACAGCATTTACCATTTTTGCTAAGGACATAGACACACCCTTGCCTTATCTTCTCAATGCCTTAGTCACTTTATCTATAGCAAAAGAAGAAAACAGTAGTAGCTAAGTTAAATTAGCTAATTTAATTTAAATTAGATCATTAGCCCTTAAAAGTGCATAACTCATATTCTACACATATGGGTGGTGTTTGAGATTGTTTTTAATTACTGTCAGGCACATCTGTAATTCAACTGAGGTGGTTGCTGCCCTGTGGAGATAGCTGTCTGCAGTTGTACATCTTAAGTTTATTTTTCAAGAAAATCTGGAAACATATTTTTATGTGTGAAATTCCTTAGTTTTAAGTCTTTTCAAACATACTGTAAGCCAGCTAAAATGTATTTGTGTTTGCCAAGTTAGATTAATTAGACCATTTGTGTCTTATTTTTGTGCAGTGCCATTCTGGTCCTTGGGTTTAGGCAAGGAGAAGACAGATAGTTGGGGGTCACTTGAGAGGTAGGCCTTATTGATTGTGGGTAGGAGTAATTGGGGACCTAGGGCTCAAAGTTTCTGAAGCTAAGAGATAATGGCAGGCAAAAACCACTAGCTGCCCAAGGAAGGGGGTAATCATAGTTGAAGGACAGTCATTGGTAAATTTCTGGGCTGTGACATGGAGGTCTTAGTGACACTGAAGTATTATTGGAATTCCCATGGTATATGGGATGGAAGTGTAGCAAACTCCAATTAGAAAGAGTGCTGCAGGACTTTCTGTGTTTGGAAGTGACGTGATGGCAGGGTCTAGGCAGTGGACATGGTAGCTGGGATGAGTGGGGACAAAGGTAGCTTCAGTGATTTGGTTATTGATATGGATTCAAAGTCCCTACATGTGTGTAGGAATCGAGTTGGAAGGGAAGGCAGTGACACTTGAGTCAAAACATTAGTGAATTAACCCTATAATCAGTAAGTTAGAAGGCACCTGTACCAAGTCTAGCAAGAGCTAGGACATGAACTTCAAAAGGGTGTTTGAGAAAGAATATAGGAACAAACTAATTTTAAATCCATTATTGGGAAATAGTCTTCACCATCCTTGAGATGTTGTCTTTGGTAGCACCCAAAAGAAGCAGTGACTTTAGGGCAGGGCTAGGTTCTGATCTGGTAAGAAGTCACAGAAGAATTCAGAATGGGACGGGAAGTACAGGATCCTCACTGGCTAAACTTTAGGCCTGGAAAAAATTTTGAATTTTTGAAAAAGAAGAACTACAGGGGATTGAGTGAAAGACAGAAGCTCAGGCCTTGGCCTCCTCTGGGTAAGAGTGATCTTCTGTTGGGGGAGTCTGTGAGCTGGCAGACTGTTTCTTGACAGGCTGTACTGTTGCCTTCTTCTGTCAGGCTCTAGGGACAGCTCTCCTCTGCTGAGGACTCAGGTGGAGTTGCTTGTTTCTACACGTGCTCTGTTCTCTCTGGCGTCTGTTCCTTACATCTAGGTCTTAGGGTCAAATTTCCATATGATAATTTGAAGCAAGCCTTCTGCCCTACCCACTGTACTTTTATCTGTTGGGAGGTTTGGGAGAGAGTATCAAAAGTTAAGACCTTTCTGGTCCTTTTCATATATTTTATGTTGAGCCTAGTTGCAGACCTGAACAATGTCCTGTCTTTCCTGGGAGTCCAGCTTTGGCTTCTGTCAGTATTCTGCAGTTAAAGGCACACTCAAGCCAAGAGGCTAACCCTTTGCTGAACTAAAAGGGAGATGGTAGAAGACTAGGAATTTAAAAAAATTAAAAAACTTAGAAAAGGATGTCTGGAATCTGAAAATGAAATGCTTAAAAATACTGTTTAAATTTACTGAAGCATTTCCCCTCAAGACTGTCTGTTACTCCCTGTTGTAGCCTCCTCACTATATGTAGTGCCTATCAAGCTAGGGATCAGGAAGTATCTGTTGAATGTATGAGTATTTAGAAAAAAAATTATAAGTGTTTCCCCTTTCCTTTAGGAAGAAACAGTTGGTTTAGAAAGTGAATTTGCTTCAAGCACTCTTAACCAAGAAAGCCTGGGCAGCTTTGTCAGCTATATCTCCTGACCCCTTTCTGTAACCCAGCAGAGTTATGGCAGGATGGGGACAGGCAAGTGCTGGGTGCCGCTCCTGCAGCACCTCTACTGCCCCGCCCCTTTCCTATGCCTTTGTGCTTCCCTTAGGACTGTGCTAGCCTGAACGTGTGCTGTAGCTGTAACCTCTTAGCATTCCACAGGTTCTTTATCAAGGGCTAAGTTTAGCTATTATTCAGTACCCTATGTGGTCTGTTTGCGGGTTTGACCATAATCAATATCAAATATCAATACAAATGGCTAAGGGACTGAGTGATCATTTGTGATAATCTAATTGGTATATTAAGATGTGTATCATGGCATCGAAAATTTTAATTTAAACACCTGTGAAAGAAATTATTTTCCATTTAATTTTATGCCTTTACCTATCTTGTGAATTCTGTGCCTTTGAGTCATCCCTCTTATTGGGAAATGTTCTTTAAACACTTTCTCAAGTTATCCTTTGAGTTGTGTTGGAAGGAAAACAGCTTCTTCCCTGCACGTGTTCCTGTGGCCTGTGAGTGCAGCTGGACTCTGGGGGAGGTTATGGCTGCCTGAAAAAGATCCACAGCACTGAGCAGCCATTGAGGATGGCCCCCACCTGCACCCCTGTACATAAATAGAAGTGGACCCTGACTTGGTGCTGGAGTCATATAAAGTTGAAGGCAGACTGGGTGGCCTAGCTGTGGAGTCAGCATTGACATTTACGTTAAGAGCTGTTAGGAACCATTTTGAATTATTAACTCAGTTGGCTCTGCAAAGGAGCCAGAGTAAAACATGTGCATCCAGTTCCTTGGGACTAAGTATCCAGTTAGAAACTAGCTTGAAAAATGGTCCCAGAAACATGCCATTGTACAGAGTTCATGGAACTGAGAAAGCAAAATAGGCTGCTAGTGTGGAGGCATACTCTCCAGACAGCCTTCAACGTGAAGATGAGTAGTTGTCATGTCCTGCTCTATGCCAAGTACTGCTACTTCCTGCCTGTGCCCTTCAGAGCAGAGCAGCAGTCTCAGCTGTCAGTGTTGGAACCTGGTGTTTCCTGCACCAGCCTTAACCAGTTCTCATACATCTAACTTGTTTTCTGAATCAAATTGTTTAAGAACTTTTTATTACAGAATAACATACATAGGAAAAATCATAAATATCCAGCTGGTAGATTTTTCATAGATTTTTGTTTTGTTTTAAAGGGTGTATTGAGAATCAATCCAAAGAAGTTTCATGAAGCCTTCATTCCTTCTCCGGTAAGTTTATTAACTTTATAATAAACTTAATGTCATATTGAATATTTTAGATGTGCTCTGAACTTGAAATCATATACTTTGACTAAAAAGCAGAATAGTAAAACAAAATTGAGAATAGGCAAAGATTTGTTTCAAATTTAAATAAATAAAATTTGTTCACTACCCCTTCTGCCAGTCTAAAATCAAATGCTAAATAAGAGGGATGACATTTGTTCTGAGGCTGCAGAAAGCAGCTGGACCTTCGCAGATTACCCGCCAGCCCATGTAATTGGATGCTCTTGGTTTATAGCTTAAAAGGATTTATAGGTTTTTCCACTGATTTAAGTTAATCTTTCCTAAACAAATATGCTATCTACTTTCATTCTACTGCATGAGCTAATTTGAACATTTGTCCAAAAATAATGTGTAATGCTTTTCTGTCAGTTTCTCACTTCACTTTCATGCAGGTGATCGGCCTTTGGACAAGGCACTTTAGTTTTTGTTTTTAGGCTGTTTCTTGCATTCATGACTTGTCTTAAGAGTTTCTCTCTGGTTAAAGTAGTCCTGCACTGATAAGTAGTTAGCAACAGGTCTGTGCAGAAGGTTGTACCTGAAGCCAAAGCTGGGAGAGCAATATTCTTGAGTTCCTGGCCTAACTTTTCCAGGATGTTGTAATAGATAGCTACTTTCTTTATAGTGGAAGAGACGTTAGGGGTGAACGTCTGCTTACAGAAGTATGACGCAGATATGATATCAAAAATCAAGAGCTCATATTTACTTCCAAGTTCAAGGCTTGCTGTTACATTAGGGAAAAGGCATCTGATGTTTTCACAGTTTTCTGTAAATCATAGTTTCTTTCTTGGACAAAACAGATCTATATTCTGACTTGTAAAGTAAGTAACAACTTTGAGGTGGTATTTTGCCTTGGGAACAGTTCTGTTATGCAATAGAGTGTATAGAGTTTGTTTATATGCATGTTAGATTCTAGAGTTTGTTCATACAATGAAGGTCACATGCAAGAAGGTGGTATGTGTCATCTAAGAATCAAGATTAGCTATCTCAGCAGGCTCTGTATAACCAATGTTTCTCACAATAGAAAGGTTGGATTTTTTTTTTTTGTAGCATTCCAGTTGGAAGAGTTTAATTAAGTCAGGAGTCCTCATGTATGAAAAATAGTGATTTTTAAGCATGAAAATCTCACTTAATGGAGTAAGAAATTCATTCCGTGAGGTATCTATGAACTGAGCAGAGTTCAGACCTCTTATCTACTCTGTATGTGGATGTTTCCCTTGCTTGTTGGAAGGATAAGGGGGCCTGTAGCAGTTTGAAAATTTTACTATAGCTTTTATTTTTCCTAAGTGTGCAGTCTTGAGTTCCCTGAAGTTAAATCCCTGTTAAGTTAGCACTTAACAAATGTGAAACCTAGAACTAAGGGACAGTTTCAGATAGATAAAGGGTTATGAATCAGGGGCTGGAGAGAGAGCTCAGGAGTCAAGAGCTTGAGCCACTCTTGCAGAGTATACAGGTTTGGATCTCAGTACCATACCAGGGCCTCATAGCAACTCTAGCTGCAAGGATTCTGATTCCCTCTTTTGCTTGTCTTCTCTTGGTTCCTTTACATCTAACCAGGGCTTGAGCATATGCATATATGACTATCTTACCTCATAGGTCTGAGTTCTATATCCATGCTTCTTAGCAATACCGTCCCTTAACTTACATGAAGTACAGAGCATCACCAAAGTGCTTGGGTCAATTTCAGGGGAACTTAGAATTCCTTGTCAGATGAGGAGGGGTGCAGAGTCTAGTTAGGTCCTGCAAATTAAATTCATATTCTTTGCTTTACAAATATTGTGTTTATATGCCTCAGTCTGATTTGTTAACAATAGGAAGCAAAAGCAAAACATATCTATGTTTCCTAGGTTTATATTTGTTTTTTTCTCTGAAACTGTTTTCCTGTCATGTTCTATTTAGAAAATTTCAGATGGAGATAGTATTAGGTATATATATATGTATATGTATATGTATATGTATATGTATATGTATATGTATATGTATATGTATATAGTATTAGGGATGGATATAGTATTAGTTTTTTTCTACACTATATATGTATGTTCTTTTATCTAGAACCTAATGGAATAGTCACATTCTCCCAGAAACTACTAAATTCACCTCTGGGAGGACTGGCAGTAAAAGCTGCTTATCAAGGCCCAATTGTAGGTAAATATAGTCTAATTTTGGACATTAGAATACTACTGCATTCTTGTTTTGGGGCTCTTTTGATCAGTTTCAGTTTTCAGAGGCATTGTAGAAAGGAATTGATAGAATTCAGTAGCATGGATTTCTGGCTAAGTATATAGTTCATGTCCACGTCAAGACCAAACTTCTGTGAATTGCAAAATGCCTACAGATAGACTAGGAAGTTGGATGTTGAGGCTTAAATGCTTACCTGTAAGACAGGAAAGCATATGAAAAGAACCTCTGGTCTGTCCATAGGAAATAGAAAGATTTTTCTCATGTCTAATATGAAGAGCTGATAAAATATCCTCTATTTGTCACAACTTTAAAATTCTAAGGCTTTTGGAGAGAGAAAAAAGGAAATTTGATTAGATTAGGTTTATTCTAACTCTAAAAATGTTTACTGAGTGTTATTTGCCATGTGAAAATATCCACCTAGGCCAGTGGGCTAAGTCCTCATCATCAAGTATAAAAGAATATTTTGTGTTGAAGGAATTTGATTTGGAGCTATTATAATTTCTATTGATAGTAAGTAGACTTTTTTTTTTAATGGCAGATTCCAAATGTATGGGATGTGTTACATATGTCTACCTGCTAGTATCTTGGAATTTTTGACAAAAGTAAAATTCAAAGTGAAAATTAAAACAAATAACTTTTAAGTAAAGTAAGATAAATGATAATATTACAATATCTTTTTATCTTATTTGAGTTGATCTAAAGAAAAGGAATGGACAGCTTGTTGTTGTTTCTGTCCTGGATTATATTGGTTTAAGAAGCTCTGTAATTTGTGTCTTGTCAAGGGAGGCACTCTTTATCCAGCTGTGGAATTTATTTCTGGTCCAAAAGGACCTATTATCTCACCAATAGAGGGTACTCTGACTGTTATGACATTCTTATATTGTATTCCTTCATTGTCTTTTTTTAGTTAGATATTTCCACACTCTTATTTTTCTATGGATGTTCATCATTCACTTCCTTTCTCCTTCCTCATCTTTCACGCATTTTTAGATATTTCTTCTGCTATTTTTTCTAATGGATAAGGTGAGTCTTCTAGCATCCAAGTGAAGAGCTGAATTCTGTAGCCTTACAATCAAGTTAAGAGGGATAGTATTGAACAGTTCCTAAGTTTAGGATCTTTTTTTTTTTTTTTTTTTTTTTTTAAGACAAGATTTCTCTGCAAAGCCCTGGTTGTCCTGGAACTTACTTTGTAGACTAGTCTGGCCTCTCAGAACTCAAGAGATGTGCCTGGCTTTGCCTCCAGAGTATAGAGATTAAAGGTGCCACCATCACCTGGCTTATGTTTAGTATCTTTAAAGTGACAGACTTGGCTGTAGATATAGGTTTATAAGTGAATTGAAGAATTGAGTAGTGATACAATAGCTAGGGGTTGTCTTAGATTCTATTCATTCTTTCTTCTTGGTTCTTTAAGACAGTAACGTTACAGTCTAGTCATCTAATCTTTTAATTTCTGAGCGGCCGAACGATGAGTACAGCTGCTTGTTGAGGAGACATTGCATTGCTGATGTTTTGGTACATGAGAATGGGTTAGGATGACCTCTGAGAAGCTTTCTTCATTGCAGGGTGGTTCATAAGATCATGGTGCTTTAAATACATTGCAGAGGCAATAGTTGGTGGTGATGGGTCACACTTGTGAAGCTCATCACAGGGTCAAACTGCCTTAATTCTTTATGGCTAACATGGTAGCTGTTCCTTAGGGATGAGGGTGGGGTCAGATTTGGCAGAGTGGACACCACAGCTGCCAGTCATCACTAGACTGGAAATTGAATAGAAAATCTGTTTTAAAATATTTCAAATTTGTTTGTAACTGGGAAATATAAAACATGCTAAGTGGATCTTCCTTCTTTTTTCTTTTTTTTTTTTTTTTTGAGGTGGGGTTGGCGATTTTGGAATGCCAGTTTTAACTAACTAGAGTTTTATAGTACTCAAGTTATTTGAATGTTAAATATTAACAGTATAGAGAGTCTGTATTACAAAAGCAGTGACTTTCCAGACACTTTTACTATCAGCTCCTGTAAGGAAAGCCAACATTTAACTTCTCTTTTATTCTCTGAAAAGGAATACAGTGACTTGGAAGACTAAAGACGAGCACATGTTTGTTGATGAGACATTTTTGTCTTGGCCTCTGATCCTCAAAAGCTTGTTTTTCCTTAGCTATTTCTTGGGTTTAAGTGATTTTTATCAAGAAAGCTCTGGTACCCATTAGCTTTTGAAGTAGATTCCTGGTGAGTTTGCTGGGTACCACACCACTTACTATGCGGCCTTTATGGCGGTGAGACTGAGGATGCCTAAAGCGTCAATGCTTCATGTTCATGGTGTAGAGCTTACCATGCTCTGAAGTCAGAAGATGGGAAGTTTGAAGATGCTTTATGAATCTTAACTTATTTTCATTTAAAATTTCATATAGGAGTACTATATTTAAATTACTTCCTTTCTCTCTCATCCTCCCGAGTCTCCTCACTATTCTTTAAATGAATAACCTTATATGCTTATATGTATATATATGTATGTATATACTCATATGTTTGTACATATAAATGCGTAAATATAACATGCTCAGTCAATTTGATGTTGTGCATGTGTTCAGATTGTTGAGTAACCAATTAAGATGTTCATCAGAGGGAAGGCTGATTCTCTCTCTCCCGCCAGTCATTACGTCGTCCTGTATCTGAAGTATGTGATATCTTCAGCAATAGGGATTGGCCTTCAGTTTCTGGGAGGCAATTTAGGGCAACAGCAATAGCATATTTTATTTTAAGAGTCTTTTGGACTCTTTTGACCAATAACTTGAAAGGAGGTTTCCTGTTTTCTGGCACTGAGGTTTTAAATGTGATTCCTTATGGAATCATATTTTTTTATGTTTACTTAAAATTACATATAAGAGTATATGTTTACATATGTGTCTGTTAAATTAATTCTACGTTCTTGTTCCTTTCATCTCTGTTTTCCTTGGAGGTTTTCCTTTTTCTACTCTAAAGCTAAAAAGGATAACATAAGAATATCATCATTTTCATTTTAGTAACCAGTCTACAGTCTTAGTTTTTTTTTTATATGCTTTTTTTTTGTTTTTGTCTACCTTTAGTAGCTCTCTTTAAGTATTTGGCAATTTTAGCCTCTGCTAGTCTATTCTTAGGTTTGTGTGTGTGTG
>NW_021620672.1:2401945-2458895 GCF_004785775.1 Grammomys surdaster
TATATATATATATATATATATATATATATTATATATATAAATATAATTTTTTTTCAGAAGAGACTTAGCTCCCTTTAGATTTGTTTTAGGCTATGGGGTAGTGTTCTTGTTAAGTTAGAAGACAGATTTAGAGTATAAACACTTAAGGAAGTAAATCTTGGCTCTAGACCTTGATAACTTGACTGTTCCTTTATTTCTCCCTCCAACTTAGGATGGTGATCGGGACATTTTTATTGATGGAGTTATTGCTCGTAATAGAGCCTTAAATGGGGACCTTGTGGTTGTAAAACTGCTTCCTGAGGACCAGTGGAAGGTGAGTTTAAATTTCCTTTTCTAATTATTTTCTTCATAGCGTACTGTGCATTTCATGATGTACTTAGGCATTGTGTGTGTTCGTGTGTGTGTATGTGTTGTGAGTTATGGGCGCCTTGGACCCCAAGGTAAAACTGAGTTTTGCCTCTAAATAAGGCTATTGAATGGGGATTTGAAGCCCTCCCCCTTCTCTCCAGTCAATCTACCTTGTTAGATCCTTGTACTGATTTCTGATATTCTTTTAGATAAGAAAAGTGCTTGTAGAGTCTTATCAAGTGTGAAATAATTTATTAATTTCCTACATCCTATGCTGTGAGAGCTGGAACAACAAACCCACAGAAGTGGTGTCATTTTTTCATCCATTTCTGCTTCCTTTACTGAGACACACAGCAATATATATATATATTTAGTGCTGAGATGTAAGGCATGTGCTGCCGAGCCTGGATCTAGACGTCTGCTTTGTGAATGCCCATGCTGCTAGAGCTTGTTAAGCAGCAAAGGGTTTGGCAAAACAGGGAGCAGCCCTGCAGTTGGTACAGTTCAGGTTTGTGAACAAAACTTACTGTTTTTCTTTTACAGTTAGTATGTAAAAATGGAAGAGATCAAACCAGAAGCTGTCCTGGCTGTTGTTTGAACATTGACTGCAGTGGGGACAAGTTGCATGTTACAGGAGCCAGTTTGGAGGCTGAGACGTAGCTTTGAGAGTGGAGGTGGAGAGAAGTTGGCATGTGAAGACAGAGTAGACAGGAGTGAAGGTGGCTGTGAGAACAGACAGGGGAGCTGCAAACGGCTGCTAAGTTTTGTATTTAAGCAAAATGACTTTGATGCTATTAGCTGAAACGGAGGACAGTGAGGAAAAGCATATTACTATAGGAAAAGTATTACTATAAATGTTACTAGTTTTGCCTGGTATTATTAATACTTTCCTTTTTGGATATATTATTGAAAAGAACTTCAGTATCCTAGATGGTCTCACTTACTGGTAAACCCTGCTAAACGTTTAAAGAGGAAATAGTCCTTGTCTTACAGAAGGAGCTACCTTTTTCCTTCATTCTATAAGACCACCATTGTGAAATACCAGAGTAAAAAACAACATAAAAAAGATATAAAGATGAATACCTCTCATTAACACAGGTGAACAAATATCCAACAGAATATTAGCAAAGACTCTAGGAACATGTACTAAGAATAGAACATGACTATGTGGCGCTAGTCCTAGAAATGCAAAGTTGGCTTAGTGTTGGAAAGCAATCTTTATAGCCCACCATTTAACAAACTAAGTCTTATACCATATTTCAACCAAGTTTCAGTCAGTATACATAGAAAATGCATTGGATAAAATTCCATAACTGTTCAGCATATGACTAATACATGGTTCAGCCGATCTGTTCTTGGTTGTTTACCTTAGTGAAATGAAATTATTGACACATAAGTCTATAAATGAAGTCTTATACACAAATGTTGTTTTAACTCCAAGATGGAGACAGATAGGCATCATTATGTGAGTGAGTAAACTGATCATGGAATGTCCATTCAATGGAGTACAATTCAGTAGTAAAATCAGAAAATGACTGACACATTCCACAAAAGAAATAGATCTCAAAATAATCATGATATATGAAAGAATACAGGGGACAGAGTGTACCCTGTGATTTGATTTGTACAAAAATCTAGAAGTGCAGACTAATTGTGACAAAAGAAAGACTAGTGGTGGCTTAGGGTGGGAGTAGGAGAAACGCTTATGTTCGTTCATTTGTTGTGGAATTGTTAATTGCATGTGCATTTCAGAACTCCTCACTTTGTACTTTTAGTATATGTAGTTTATTATGTGTTAGCTTTACCTCAATAATGTTGTAGAAAGTACTGAAAATAAGCAAAGTTCTTTACAAAAAATGAGTTTGGAGTTCCAGGAAGAGATAGAAACTAGACATGTATTTTTGGAAGTCATGAGTACATACATGTGTTTATAGCAACATTGGCAGGAGGATTACCTGGAGTCACAGCTGAAGAAGGGGAGAAACTTGAATCCTAAGTTCTTGTGTGAGCCACCATTTAGAGGTTAGGTGAGGACAGGATAGAGAGGCCTACATCCTGTCATATGGGGACAAAACGGTGATGACCAGATTATGCCTGATGTAGCTAAGGGACTAGTGCAATCCGAGAATATAGAGAACACAGGTACAGTGAGATGTAGTCAACAAACTCAGGCTCTTGCAGTCCATTCTCTGTGCAGAGAAGAGGGTGTAATTTTGTTGTCTGTGGTTTTTGAGACAGAGTTTTTGGGTAGTCCAGGTTGACTTAAAAGTTGCTGTCCTTCCTCAACCTTCTGAGTCCTAGGATTATTTATAGACATGTGCTTTTGAATATACCTTGCTGCTACTAATCTCTCTTGGCTGGCTGGCAGGATGGAGCTTAGTGGAGAGTCAGCAAGAAAGAGCAGAGTGTCGAGAGTTTTTGTCCTCAGGGATATAAGGAGCAGCTGAGCCCAAAGAGGGCAGAATGAGAGACATTTGATGCAAGGACCTACCTAGTGTAAGGTGAAATATGCTTTGTATTCCTCCACTGTAGGGCTGCCATATTTAGAGTGGGTCAGCAGCAAAGCTCTGGAAACACAGAAGAAGGTTGTTCATGTTCTCAGCTGCTCCTGTCTGAAGTTTTCAGCAGTCCATACTGTGGAGGAAAGTTTTCCAGGGACTAGAATGAGCTGTGGCATCTTGCAAGTCAAAAGAATAAGAGTCCCTGAACCTTGAGCACTGAGCACTAGCCTCAGTCGTTGAGTTGTCTGTGCAGCATAGACAATCCTCTGACTTACAAGAGCCAGAGGCCTCTAGAGCCCCATGGCTGACAGAGGAGATGACACTCAGCAGAGAAGCTTGTGAGCTGAGAACAGTTATTTCTTGTCTTTGAGAAAGATAGAGGTAGGAATGTCAGGCCTTAGATCTGGGCCTGTCTTTAGCCTATAAATTATTTATCTGGGGATTTTGATAAATAAAAATTCTAATTCAGTAAGGCAGGCCTAGGTGGTGCCACAAATTGTGCATTTCTAGTAAGTTCCCAAGCCATGTTGAGTCTCTTGTTTTGGGAGTCACATCTTGAGTAAACGACTCACTCTATGGAGCAAGAAGGAAAGTAAACGAAGCAGATAGGTGTGATTGGTCATTGTATCTGAGCTCTTTTTGATGGGGAAAGATAATTGAGTGAGTAGTATGGATATTAACAGTGTGGCTGGGCCATTGAGTCCCAGGCTAGATCTTTTGTGCCCTCTGTCTATTGGTAGCATACTAATGAACAGAGATTGACATGGACAGTCACAGGCCTGACTGGCAAGGAGCATTCCCTTCTTGTAATTGCTGCCAAGGGCTGGTGTAGGGCCATAGGGCTACACTCTTCAGTGGCAGTTTTGATGTACATGTGCTTCTTTAACTTTAAGAAGTTTGAGATTTGGAGGCCACTCTGGTTGCTTATTCTGTGTCCGTGGAGTTCCCAAGTGTCTTCACAGGGGCTGCTGACACCGGCTTTGGTTCTTTTCAGATCAGCGCCATTAGGCATATCTCTTAGGCCTCATTAGTCCATGTATTTCACAGCTCCTCAGTTTGAAGGGCTTGGAGGTTTATTTGCTGTGACCTAGCTGTGACAGTTGTTGGTGACAGAATCGACCTAGAGAGAGGAGAATATTCAGACTGTCACTAGAAAATCCTGACATGTATAATATAGGCACATCAAAACACACTGGCCAGTTGTATTACTTGTTTGTTAGTATAAAAACATGTTGTTATTAAAAGGACTCTCTAGTTAGTAGTGTAAGTGAATGTGAATTAATTGGCTTATTTGTCTTTCCTTCTTTATGCTTGCTGTGTTCACTCTCTTGGGTATGTAAACTGCAGTGCCTTTAGGGTTTTAGAGAAAAACAACAGTTCTTTTAGTTATAGTAGTAAATAGTCAATTTATTTCACAGCATGCTTTTTGGCAAAATAGATAGCTGTAAAAGTATCAAGCTGTGAGGCAATAATAAAAATAATTTACTCTTACATAACAATTTTAATTTCAGAATTCTTTCACATTTTTAGTGTTTGTATATAAGAGACCTCTACTGAAGAATATTTGAGGGACAAATGATAGTTTCTTTAGTTTGCCAGTTGGGGAACCAAGATACTGTGAGGGTGTGTGGTTCGAACACTTTTGAGCAGAGGTAGAGGTAGAATCAGGGTCTCTTGACCTGGGGCCCTTTTTCCTCAGGTGTTCTAATGGGTGCTGATGGTGGGAGTTATGTCCAAGCACTGGTCTTGTTTCTTCTTGGAGCTACACTGGATAACCAGCGGCTTCTCCCATTTATCCTGCCCTGGGCTAGATCCTGGAGATATAAACAGAATAGGTACCAGGTTTGCCCTTAGGGAGTCCGTAGGCTGGTTAGGAGGAGATGGAAAGAATGATTGTAGGGTTTACAACATGGAAAGAAATACATCATTATTTGAGCAGCAAACTCTGAGACAATTGGGAAAGGTGGCATAAAGGTTACATTAGAATTCAGGTTTGAGGGATGAGAGCTTTTGTTTTGTTTTATTCCAGGATGAGAATGATTTGTCAGGAGAGGGTTATGGAAACATCAGGTTTCAGAGAAGAACATGTGGGTTGAAGTATTGGCTAAATGAAATTCCTCTACTGACTCTCCCAGACATGTTGAAGAAGAGTGGGGTCTACCTGCTCTCAAGACCCTACCTTCTGTGGGAATCAGTGTCCCTGGCAGCTCATATAGTCCCCTGAGATATTTGCTAGGGTTGGGGAGATGACTTAATTGGTAATGTGCTCGCTACACAAGCCTGAAGACCTGAATTTGGATCCTCAGCATCCATCAAAAATCAAATCAAAACAAAACAAAACAGGTACACCAGTCTACCTTGATAACCCCAGTGCTTTGGGGTGGTGGGGTGATAGCAGCAGAGACAAAGGTGTCAGGGGCTTGTTGTCCAGCCTGTCTAGCTGTCGAGCTCCAGCTTCAGCTACAGGACCTGTTTCAAAAAGTAAGGTAGAGAGGTGTGTGTGGTAGTGCACATCCTTAACCTAGCACTTGGGAAGCAGCGGTGGGCTGATCGTTTGAATTTGAGGCCAGCTTGTTCTGCAGAGTGAGTTGCTGGGCAGCACCATCTCCAAACAGCAACAACCACAATCACCACCACAACCACAACAACATGATGAGGCAGAAAGGGCTAGGAGAAGACATCTGAGATTGACCTTTGTCTTTTACATCAGTGCCCACCAGCAGATCCACTAGTTCACATGTGTATAACACACACACACACACACTCACACACGCACATGCACACACACACATGCGCATAAAAATATTTGTTTGCTGGCTTTTTGATTTTTTTCCTTTGGCTCTGTTTTTTTCTCATCCTTTTCTCAATTTAAAATATTCATCCTTCATAACTATTATTTGGTCTTACCCTTCATCTTTTGTGATTATATGATGCTGTGTGTGTGTGTGTTTGTGTATCTATGTTTGTGTTGGAGTCCATGTGGAGGTCAGTAGATAAGCTCAGGTTTTGGTTCTTGCCTTTCTGCCTTGTTTGAGTCAGGGTCTTTTCACCCCTTTGTGAGCCTGATTGGCAGCTGGTGAGCTTGTGGAGGTTCTCTTGACTCTGACTGCTCACTCCCATCCTTTTGTAGACTTTCCATGGAGTTACAGATGCTTGTGTTACTGAGACCAACTTTTAAAATCTTATTTACTTTAGTATTATGTTTTTTGGGAATCTGAATGCAGGTTGTCAGGTTTGCACAGTAAATACTTTTACCCACTGAGCTATCTCCCTGGCTCTCTGTCCATCTCTTAAACAATTAAAAAAAAAATCCTGGCCGGGCAGTGGTGGTGCAAGCCTTTAATCCCAGCACTTGGGAGGCAGAGGCAGGCGGATTTCTGAGTTCGAGGCCAGCCTGGTCTACAGAGTGAGTTCCAGGACAGCCCAGGCTATAAAGAGAAACCCTGCCTCGAAAAATCAAAAAAAAAAATCCTGTTATTTCCATCTCTTAATACTCCAGTATAGTGTACTACAGAGAAACATACATAAGCCTGATGACTGTGAACTTTTAAAGTATGCTCTAGTAGCAGTGTATTTTGCATCTCATTCTTTAGTATCTCTACCTCAGTTTTAATGTGAAAAATGGGGCTTACATAGCTTAATGTAATTAATATTAATGTAACTAAGGAGTAAGTTGGGTTCAGATTTATGTTTCCTGATTTTATTATCTCATTGATATTTTTTAATCCAGGAATAATCAACAAAGGATTATTTTGATCTGTAGATGGGTATGTCTGTACCATAGAATTTGCTTGGATTTAGAAAAAAAAAAACCATATGTTTTAGCATTAGATAGCATCTTAAGTTGCCACCATGAGTAATGAAGTTAACTTTATCAGTTGGGATGTCTGAATCCTAGTGTCAGTCTCAGAAAACAATTTAGGGAAAATTACTCAGAGCTCTGGTAGCTGCGTGTGAGGACTGGGAGGTGGGACTGCATCCCAGGGCTTTGTGGAGGCCAGTGTTGGTAACGGGCTTTGGAGCCTTACCGGGTGTCTGACAGCAGAGCCTAAAGCAAGAGCCATTGCGCACTGGTCAGAGCAGATAAAAGGGGTGATGGGCCTAGATGCTGTCCTGGCTCAGTGGCAGCGGATGGAAAGCAACACAGTACAGATTTTCAAGGAGCAAATAGGCAGTTGCGGAGATGTGGGATTCCAGAGCTGAGGCACTGAAGCCTTAGTGCCAGTCACCTGACTTGGAGCACAGGGAGGCACACTCAGGGAGCATGGGCCAGAGCAGAAGTAGAATTCTGAGAGGCAGAATTCTGGGAGTTTTTGGTTACAGCAAAGGACACTTGGGGCACAGGATTCAGCTCTGGTGTCTTGGTTCTGAATGGTGGGTTGAAAAGGAAGCCCTTCCATGAGCTTGACTGGGAACTGAGGTGAGCAGTTTAGCTGATGCAGCCATAGTAATCAACTCCGAGAAAAGTAGAGTAAAGGAGGCTGACAAGATCATGTTAAAATTAGACTCAGTCAGATAACACAGTGGGAAACAGAACTTGACGGACAGAGAGAGAGCTCACGTGAAGGTTTTGCTCACTGGGACTTAGCCTTTGTATTCTTTTGACTGAATATTGAAAGTGTGATAAGACAGGCCAGGGTCTACTTGATATATTGATACCTCCTGGAAACGTCATGCTAGACACTGATTCACTTAGTTACCATGAATCATTTCATTATTGTTGGTCCCTTACACTGGTGTGAGAGGACAAGTGGGAGGAAACCAGGCAGCTGTTGTGCTGGTTAAGTCTAGATCCCTCTCAAAACACTAGCGGGTCACTCAGCTTACGGTGAAACAGAGTATAACCATGGAGTGTCACTGGACACTCTGCTGCGGGCTTCCTCAGCAAGCTTACTTTTGAGCAGGGGTAGTGATGTTTAAGCTGCCAGAGCTCAGTGGAATGTTTTTAAGAGAAAATTGGTTCAGAAAGAAATAGCTTGAGTTTGAAAGAATAAAGGAAGTACTGATAAGAGTGCTGCTTGGGTTCTAAATTAAATACAAAAATCAAAGTGTACATTTAATCCCTACTTTTCAGTGGCTGTTCCAAACCTTTTCAGGGTCACAAGACTTTGGACCACTACAGTAAATTGCTTCCTTTGACAATCAGCGTTTACTTCAAGTGATTGTTTGAAAGTTTTGTCTTTAAAGTTCTCCTTTAAATATGCACCCATCATGCTAGATTATATTTAATCCAATCTCTTATATAACCACTATCGTTTTGGATTGTTGTCAATTCCAATGGAATTAGAACTTCTTAGAACTGTTTGCTTTCTTGGCCTGTGTGGCCGTCCCGGAAAGGACTTGGAAGGTGCTTAATGATGGAGGGAAGGTTTGGGAACCTCCACCTGGAGTGGTACAGGGTAGCTGTATCTACTCCCATGATCAGGTTTTCCTCAGATTCTTATGTACACAAACCTATTTTTAATAGTCATCTTTTCTTCTTCAGTGTTGCCAACTCTGGGCTCAAATACTTCAGGTTCTTGCCTGTTTCAAACATGTCTTCAGATCTCTGTAATTTAGGCTGAAATGTCTGAAATAAAGAATGTATCATTTAAGGATAGAGTAGCTTATTTGTGCTGGAAAATTCCCAATTAATATTTTAGGATTATATGTTCAAAACGAAATTCATTCCTCCTTAATTCCATGGAGATGGTTTGGTGAAATCCATATTCATTGCAGTGAATGAGTTAATGTAGACAAGATACAGCAAAAATGACACATGAGTGCTCCAAAAGTGTCAGATAGTTATACTGTTATTTCTAGAAATGAAAACTTTGGCCAAGAGCACATAGTTCAGATGTATTATTTGTAGCTCTTTGGTTTGCTATTGATAACAGTTGTGCATAGGAGATATAAAATATTGGTGTCTTAGAATATCTGACTGCTAAGTAGTCTACGTGGTGGGTAAGCATATAGTGTGGGACAGTGTGATTTATATTCCAGCAAGATCCTCCAGTAGTTTTGCTTTGTGTTATCTTTACTCCAGAGCTTAGACTAGATAGAACTGTGGCCATATATTCTTCTTGCCTTGTACTCCTATGGCGGAAGGAAACCAACATTTAAAATACCTGGTCTAGAAATGATGGAGTCATTTCTACTTGTTGGTCAGAATGGCTCTACCCAACCAGAAGAGGAACAAGAGGTGCAGTCCTCCCAAGAGTGTGTAGGCAGGGATAGCAGAATCTATTTGCCAAATGGTGTTTGTGGCTGTCACACTGGATTAATTATACTCATTATATGTTGCATGCTGAGTAGCCATTTGAAAAATATTTGCCAGTGCTCATGGGATGAGCTTCAACAGCACTTACTGCAGATTCATTCCAGTTAATGAAAACGGAATTCAGAAGTCGCTGAAAGTGATCCAGATGGTCTCCAAGGTCACCCTTGGTTAGGTAATCGTGCTTTAAAGTGCATTCTGTGATACAGAGTAGTTTTGTTGTTTTTTTAAATTAAGTTGCTGGTGCAACAGCATAGTTTAATAAATGGGAGGCTACAAATATTATATTTTAAAGAAATATACCGGGATTTATCTGTAATACTTACAAAGCATAAGAGTATCTCTAAGGGTATAGTACTGCTGTCTCCTACTACTGTTGTTCAGAGTCTCATTTTTTTATTTTAAAAAGCCAATAGGTCTACCTTATCCAGTAATAATATAGGACACACACACACACACACACACACACACACACACAGACACACTACTGTCTTATGAACTTAGGTAATATATACCAGGCAAAAATATTTTCTACAATGTGCTATTGAGAAAATAATGGTAGACTTGGGGAGCCACATATATTTTAGTGCTTTGAAACTTAAAATGCAAGAGACAAGGTGAGGCTGGTAAATAAAATGTAAGGAGTAGTGTCATGACCTAAAGGGAAGGGGAAAAATGGTGGGAGAGTGATGGGAACATTTGTTCAGACAGCCCTAAGGAGGGATGGTAAGCCACAATGGCACTGAGGAATTTGAGGTGTTGAGTTTAGGCTTGAGTAAAGCTGGTGATTGGATATAGTAAATGAAGTAGAAGGCAGAAACTCGAATGAGTCTTTTTTTTTTTAATTGGATATTTTATTTACATTTCAGATGTAATCCCTTTTCCCCATTTCCCCCCTACCCAGGAACCCCTATCCCATCCCCCCTCCTCCTGCTTCTATGAGGATATGCCCCCACCTACCCTCCCACCTTCCCACCCACGATTTCCCCTACACTGGGGCACTGAGCTTTCATTGGATGAAGGACTTCCTCACTCACCTATGCCTGACACTGCCACCCTCCCCTACACATACAGCTGGAGCCATGGGTCCCTCCCTATGTGCTCTCAGGCTGGTGGTTTAGACCCTGGGGGCTCTGGTTGGTTGGTATTGTTGCTCTCCCCATGGGGCCTCAAACTCTTCAGCTCCTTCAGTCTTCTCTTTCACTCCTCCATTGAGAACCCCTTGATCAGTTCAATGGTTAGCTGTGAGCATCCGCCTCTGTATATTTCAGGCTCTGGCAGACCTCTAAGGAGACAGCTGTATCAGGCTCCTATCAGCATGTACTTCCTGACATCCACATCAGCATCTACCTTTGGTGACTGTTCCAGGTGGAACAGTCTCCGGACGGCCCCTCCTTCAGTTTCTATCCCATGCTTTGTCTCCATATTTGCTCCCATGAGTATTTTGTTACTCCTTCTAAGAAGGGCCAAAGCACCCACACTTTGGTCTTCCTTGTTCATGAGCTTCATGTAGTCTGTGAGTTGTATCTTGGATATTGGGAGCTTTTGGGCTAATATCCAATTATCAGTGGGTACATATCATGTGTCTTCTTTTGTGATGGAGTTACCTCACTCAGGATGATATTTTCTATTTCCATCCGTTTGCCTAAGAATTTCTTGAATTAATTGGTTTTAGTAGCTGAGTAATATTCCATTGTGTAAATGTACCACATTTTCTGTATCCATTCCTCTGTTGATGGACATCTGGGTTCTTTCCAGCTTCTGGCTATTATAAATAAGGCTGCTATGAACATAGTGGAGCATATGTCCTTGTTATATGTTCGAGCATCTTCTGGGTATATGCCCAGAAGTGGTATCTCTGGGGCCTCAGGTAATGCTATGTCCAATTTTCTGAGGAACTGCCAGACAGAATTCCAGAGTGGTTGTATCAGCTTGCAATCCCACCAGCAATGGAGGAGTGTTCCTCTTTCTCCATACCCTCACCAGCATCTGCTTTCACTTGAGTTGTGTTTGTTTTTGTTTTTGTTTTCTTTTGATCTTGGCCATTCTGACTGGTATGAGGTGGAATCTCAGGGTTGTTTTGATTTGCATTTCCCTGATGAATAAGGATATTGACCATTTCTTTAGGTGCTTCTCTGCCATTCACATTTCTTCAGTTGAGAATTCTTTATCTCTGTACCCAATTTTTTAATAAGGTTATTTTGTTGTCTGGAGTCTAATTTTTTGAGTTCTTTGTATATATTGGATATTAGCTCTCTATCAGATGTAGGATTGGTAAAGATCTTTTCCCAATCTGTTGGTTGCCATTTTGTCCTATTGACAGTGTCCTTTGCCTTACAGAAGTTTTGCAATTTTATGAGGTCCCATTTGTCAATTCTTGCTCTTAGAGCATAAGCCATTGGTGTTCTGTTCAGGAATTTTTTCCCTGTGTCTCGGTATTCGAGGTTCTTCCCCACCTTCTCTTCTATTAGTTTCAATGTGTCTGGTTTTATGTGGAGGTCCTTTATCCAATTAGACTTGAGCTTTGTATAAGGAGATAAGAATGGATCAATTTGCATTCTTCTACAGGCTGACCTCCAGTTGAACCAGCACCATTTGTTGAAAATGCTGTCCTTTTTCCACTGGACGGTTTTAGCTCCTTTGTCAAAGATCAAGTGACCATAGGTGTGTGGGTTCATTTCTGGATCTTCAATTCTATTCCATTGATCTTCCTGCCTATCTCTGTACCAATACCATGCAGTTTTTATCACTATTGCTCTGTAGTACAGTTTGAGGTCAGGAATGGTGATTCCTCCAGAAGTTCTTTTATTGTTGAGAATAGTTTTTGTTATGCTGGGATTTTTGTTATTCCAAATGAATTTGTAGATTTCTCTTTCTATCTCTGTGAAGAATTGACTTGGAATTTTGATGGGGATTGCATTGAATCTGTAGATTGCTTTTGGCAAGATGACCATATTTTTACTATATTAATCCTGCCAATCCACAAGCATGAGAGATCTTTACATCTTCTGAGATCTTCTTCGATTTCATTCTTCAGAGACTTGAAGTTCTTGTCATACAGATCTTTCACTTGCTTGGTTAGATTCATACCAAGGAATTTTATATTATTTGCGACTATTGTAAAGGGTGTCATTTCCCCAATTTCTTTCTCAGCCTGTTTATCTTTCAAATAGAGGAAGGCCACTGATTTGTTTGAGTTATTTTATATCCAGCCAGTTTGCTGAAGTTGTTTATCAGGTTTAGGAGTTCTCTGGTGGAAGTTTTAGGGTCACTTAAGTATATTATCATATCATCTGCAAATAGTGAAATTTTGACTTCTTATTTTCCTATTTGTATCCCTTTGACTTCCTCTTGTTGTCTAATTGTTCTGGCTAGGACTTCCAGTACTATATTGAATAGGTAGGGGGAGAGTGGGCAGCCTTGTCTAGTCCCTGATTTTAGTGGGATTGCTTCAAGTTTCTCTCCATTTAGTTTGATGTTGGCTACTGGCTTGCTGTATATTGCTTTTACTATGTTTAGGTATGGGCCATGAATTCCTGATCTTTCAAAGATTTTTTTACCATGAAAGGGTGTTGGATTTTGTCAAATGCTTTCTCAGCATTTAGTGAGATGATTGTGTGTTTTTTCTCCTTTGAGTTTGTTTATATGGTGCATTACGTTAATGGATTTCTGAATATTGAACCGTCCCTGCATTCCTGGGATAAAGCCTACTTGATCATGATGGATGATTGTTTTGATGTGTTTTTGGATTTGGTTTGCCAGAATTTTATTGAGTATTTTTGCATTGCTATTCATAAGGGACATTGGTCTGAAGTTTTCTTTCTTCGGCTTTGTGTGGTTTAGGTATGAGTGTAATTGTAGCTTCATAGAATGAATTGGTTAGTGTTTCTTCTGTTTCTATTTTGTGGAATAGTTTGAAGAGAATTGGTATTAGGTCTTCTTGGAAGGTCTGATAGAATTCTGCACTAAAACCATCTGGTCCTGAGCTTTTTTGATGGGGAGACTGTTAATAACTGCTGCTATTTTTTTAGGGGTTATGGGACTGTTTAGATGGTTTATCTGCTCCTGATTTAACTTTGGTACCTGGTATCTGTCTAGAAAGTTGTCCATTTCATCCAGATTTTCCAGTTTTGTAGAGTATAGGTTTTTGTAATAGGATCTGATGATTTTTTGAATTTCCTCGGTTTCTGTTGTTATGTCTCCGTATTCAGTTCTGATTTTATTAATTTGGATACTGTCTTTGTGCCCTCTGGTTAATCTGGCTAAGGGTTTATCTATCTTGTTGATTTTCTCAAGAAAAAGAACCAGCTCCTGATTTTGTTGATATTTTGTATAGTTCTTTCTGTTTCTACTTGGTTGATTTCAGCCTCGAGTTTGGTTATTTCCTGCCATCTACTCCTCTTGGATGTATTTGCTTTTTTTGTTCTAGAGCTTTCTGGTGTGCTCTCAAGTTGTTAATATATGCTCTCTCCAGTTTCTTTTTGTAGACACTTAGAGCTATGAGTTTTCCTCTTAGCACTGCTTTCATGGAGTCCCACAAGTTTTGGTATGATTTGTTCTCATTTTCATTAAATTCTAAAAAGTCTTTAATTTCTTTTTTTAATTTCTTCCTTGACCAGGTCATCATTGAGTAGAGCGTTGTTCAGTTTCCACGTGTATGTGGGCTTTCCATTGTTTTTGTCATTTTTGAAGACCAGCCATGTGATCTGATAGGATGCAAGGGATTATTTCAATCTTTTTGTTATCTGTTGAGGCCTGTTTTGTGACCAACTATATGGTATATTTTGGAGAAGGCACCATGATGTGCTGAGAAAAAGGTATATTCTTTTGTTTTAGGGTGAAATGTTCTATGGATATCTGTTAAATCCATTTGGTTCATAACTTCTGTTAATTTCATTGTGTCTCTGTTTAGTTTCTGTTTCCATGATCTGTCCATTGCTGAGAGTGGGGTGTCAAAATCCCCCACTATTATTGTGTGAAGTGCAATGTGTGATTTGAGCTTTAGTAAAGTTTCTTTTATGTATGTAGGTGCCCTTGCATTTCGAGCATAGATGTTCAGAATTGAGAGGTCATCTTGGTAGATTTTTTCTTTGATAAACATGAAGTATCCTTCCTTATCTTTTTTGATTACTTTTGGTTGAAAGTCGATTTTATTCGATATTAGAATGGCTACTCCAGCTTGTTTCTTGGGACCATTTGCTTGGAAAATTGTTTTCCATCCTTTTACTCTGAGGTAGTGTCTGTCTTTATCACTGAGGTATGTTTCCTGTATGCAGCAAAATTCTGCGTCCTGTTTATGTATCCAGTTTGATAGTCTACATCTTTTTATTGGGGAATTGAGTCCATTGATGTTAAGAGATATTAAGAAAAAAATGATTGCCGCCTCTTATTATTTTTGTTATTAGAGGTGGAATTATGTTTGTATAACTATCTTCTTTTGAGGTTGTTGAAAGATTACTTTCTTGCTTTTTCTAGATTGTAGTTTCCCTCCCTGTGTTAAAAGTTTTCCATCAATTATCCTTTGAAGGGCTGGGTTTGTGGGAAGATATTGTGTAAATTTGGTTTTGTCATGGAATATCTTGGTTTCTCCATCTATGGTAATTGAGAGTTTTGCTGGGTATAGTAGTCTGGGCTGGCATTTGTGTTCTCTTAGAGTCTGTATGATATCTGTCCAGGATCTTCTGGATTTTATAGTCTGGTGAGAAGTCTGGTGTAATTCTGATAGGTCTGCCTTTATATGGTACTTTACCTTTTCCCCTTACTGCTTTTAGTATTTTTTCTTTGTTTTGTGCATTTGATGTTTTGATTATTATGTGATGGGAGGAATTTCTTTTCTGGTCTAGTCTATTTGGGGTTCTGTTGGCTTCTTGTATGTTCATGGACATCTCTTTCTTTAGGTTAGGGCTGTATGATTTTTTTTGAATATGTTTACTGGCCCTTTAAGTTGGGAATCTTCACTTTCATCTACAACTATCATCCTTGGGTTTGGTCTTCTAATTGTGTCCTGGATTTCCTGGATATTTTGGGTTAGGAGCTTTTTGCATTTTCTTTGATAGTTGTGTCAATGTTTTTTATGGCATCTTCTACATATGAGATTCTGTCTTCTATCTCGTATTCTGTTGGTGATACTTGCATCTATGACTCCTGATCTCTTTCCTAGGTTTTCTATCTCCAGGGTAGTCTCCTTTTGAGATTTCTTTATTGTTTCTACTTCGATGGGAGTGTCAATGAGATTGCCAGCTGGCCCTGGAGAGGGCCAAGGAATGATTTTTGGAAAGAAAATTTGGGAAGAAATAATGACTGGAGAGAAAATTAAGCATGGAGTGTGTAAAGGACCAGAAGACTTGATCTAAAAAGAACTCAAGCTGCTTTAGGCTGAGGAGTTTCTATCAGCTGGGTGATTTACGTGGGGTACAGTAGTAGCTGTAGATGCTCTCCCGAGGCACTGGCACAGGCAGATTGTCCACTTGGAAACCTAGTGTTTCAGTCTCTTTTGTGCTGCTGTAACAAAATATTTGAAATATTTCTAAAGAAAAGAAACTTGTTCTTACAGTTTAGGGGCCAAAAGCATACAGATTCAGTTGTATTGTGAGGGGAGGGTTTTCAGTTCCAATTTGATTCCTTGTTTCTGCCTCTGAATTAATTTCCTAATTTGAGCCTTACATTCATCCTTATACTTTGCCACTTGCCGTAGGCACTGACCTTTACTTGAATATTAAAGGCAAAAAGAAGGACAAGGTGAGAGGGTGCTGTACTGTAAGAGGAGGGAGGGCCCCATGACCTGATCATCTGTAAAGCTTTACCCCCTAATGCACCACCCTGTCATCATCTATGCATGTTGAAGAAGGCATGCTCAAACTGCCACATCCACAGGTGCTTCCAGGAAAAGAAATAACCCTTCACCAAGGGTTGTAACAGTGGCCAACCCTTTTCTGTGTCCCTGAATATGTGGCACAGCTGGGAGTGGAATCTCTGTATCTTCAGCTGTTGTTTCAAGCCTTTGGTGTAAGATCTGGTTGTCTTTGGAAAATGAGGGGTTGAGCATTGGCAGCTGAGACATATTGACTCTTAGGGGTTGAACATTGGCAGCTGGGACATCGTGACTCTTTCTGCCACTTCTCTGTGACAAACATTTGGTGTTAGGTGTGCTATTCCCTTTGGATTAATCTGAACGCTGACAACTCCAAGTGTGGTCCATGTGCCAGCAGCCCCATACACTCTTAAGCTAGTGGATTAGAATCTGGTTAACAAGAACCCTGTGCGATCTGTGTGAGCATTAATATTTAAAAAGTACTGATGTAGATGATTAAGTAGAACAGAATAATAATGTCCTTTTGTGTTTTATATCCTTAAAATAATATCTTCAAGGCTCATTTGTGTTTTAACACATCAGCATTTTGACTGCTTGGGGGTTATGTTACATTGGATGGCTGTTACATTCATGTAGTATTGTAATACTTCTTTATCTTCTAAACCAAGAATTGAAGAAAGGAAGCACGTATACACACACTGTTTTAACTGAAGGGCAGCCATCTGCGGGTGAAGTGATGTAGAATCTCCCTGTGTAGGCTCCAGGTGGTCGCTATATTCCTACCTTCCCCACCCGTCCCTAGTTAGCTGTAGCAAATGGAGAGAGAGATATTATTCGTATAGTTATTGGCAAAAAAGTATATTTACTGACAAAAAGTTAGATTGATCTGTTTTGAATTGTTTTTATTCTAAGAAGTGTTCTATAACCTTTTTCCTCCCCATTTTCAGAGACCTTTTAAGTTCAAGTAGTTACATCATTTCTCTTAATAGACTTCAGTTTCACTCATTTTTTCCTGAAGAATTACCTCTTACTGTGTGTCTGAAATGATGCATTTTTTTCTATTTTCTTCCCATTAATTGAGACCATGTTTTAGTTTTTTTCAATATATTTTGAAATCTTACTGAAAGTCAACAAAAAAATTTTATCACTTTTGCATAGTAGGAGACAAAATACCTGAGAAAAACATGAAGAAGGGAAGATTGCTTTGGGCACACAGTTTGGTGCATGGTTTCAGAGAATTCAGATCTGGTTTCAGAGGGTTTGGAGCATGGTTGCTTGGCCCCAGGAACATGGTGTCGGGTCAGTGTGAGTGTATGGAGGAAGCCTGTGAATGGAGTCGATGTTTGTGCATGGTGAAGGAGAAGGACCTAGGTTCATTCTTCTTCACATAGACTTTGAGATTTACTAGAACCACTTGTTGAAGATGCTGTCTTTTCTCTCTCTTTTTTTTAAGTTTGTAATGATCTGACTTTATTTTACACTAGGTAGGGGGCACAAAGCAATCCTCTTTAATAAAGTTGACAATTAGCTTCACTTAGAACATATTAGTAATGCACATTAAAAAAGTATTTGTCTTACAAATTGTTCTGCAATCCAAATATACAACAGCTTGGAAAACAACATTTAGAAAACAAAAGCCAATGTAAAAAGACAGATTAAAGCAACTGCAACAGTACAGGGTTGGTCTGGCTCAGACTTTACAGCTTTCTTACTGCGTCATCTATGTCAGAGATCTGTCCCTTCAGCTGGCTCCACTGTTCCATGTTTAAAGAAACACCTTTTCTCCCTGGTTTCATTTCACCTTCTGAGTCCATCCAATATTCTCTAATATCAATTAGAATTTTTCCTTTAAAGTCCTGAACACTGACATATCTCATCTTTACAAAGCCAAGGTAATCAAATTAAATCAAATCAAAAGAAAACAAAACACATAGTGCCAGCACAAAACCAGGCACATGGATCAATTGAATTGAGAGCCCAGATACAAGGTCACACAATTATAAATAGCCTCTGCCTCCATTTTCAGAGGCTGGAGTTGCAGGCAGGTCACATTCCTATCCAACATTTGTGTGGGTTCTGGGGAACTAAACTCCAGTTCTCATGTTATGTGGCAAATGCTAAACCATTGTGGCATCTCCCAGCTCTCTTCAAGACATTAAACATGAAAGTATATTGGATTTTGTAAGTCTTTTCTATTTATCAAGGTGACCATGTGGTTTCTGTCCTTGAGACGGTTTATGCAGTTTGTAACATTTGTTGATTTATGTATATTGAACCATTAATGCATCTGGAAACAACTTGATCACAGTGAATAATCTTTTTTGATATTTTCTTGAATTTGGCGAGTGTTTTGTCGGGGATTTTCATGTGTGTGTTTGTTATTTTCTTGTTGCATCTCTGGGTTTAGTATAGCTTCGTAAAAGTTTGATAATGTTCTTCTCTAGTATATGGATGGTTTGGGGAACGTTGGTGTTAGTCTTTCTTTGGAGGTCTGACGAAATCCACCAGTGACTATATCTGGGCCTGGGTTTTCTCTTCTAGTTGGGAGATTTTTAATTATTGCGTCAGTGCCATTGCTTTTCTATTTAAATTGATTACCTTATCATGGGTTTGTTTTTGTGGTCTTAATGCGTCTAGAAATTAGTTCTTTTAGACTTTCTGATTTATTGGAATATTGTATATTTTTAAGTAAGACCTAATCATTTTCTGAAGTTTGTCTCTTACAATGGCTCCCCTTTTCATTTCTAATTTTATCTATTTGGATATTCTCTCTTTCTTTTGCTTAGTTTGGCTGAGAGTTTGTCTAGTTTATCTTTTCAAAGAACCGTCTTTGTCATGGTTGTATTATCTTGTTTTGTTTCCATTTCATTAATTTCTCCTCTGATATTAATGATTTCTTTACTGATTTCTTTGGCGGCTTCTTCTTCTTCTCCTTCTCCTTCTCCTCCTCCTCCTCCTCCTCCTCCTCCTCCTCCTCCTCCTCCTCTTCCTCTTCCTCCTCTTCTTCTTCCTCCTCCTCTTCTTCTTCCTTCTCCTCTTCTTCCTCCTCCTCCTCCTCTTCCTCCTTCTCCTCCTCTTCCTCCTCCTTCTCCTTCTCCTCCTCCTCCTCTTCTTCTTCCTCCTCCTCTTCTTCTTCCTCCTCTTCTTCTTCCTCCTCCTCTTCTTCCTCCTCCTCCTCTTCTTCCTCCTCCTCCTCCTCTTCCTCCTCCTTCTCCTTCTTCTCCTTCTCAAGATATATCATTAAGTTATATTTTTGAGATTGCTTTCCTTTTTCTATAGGCAATCGGAGCTGTGAGCATCCCTCTTACATCTATAGGTTTGGTATGTTGTGTTTCCATTTCCATTTCACTCTAGGAGTGGCTTTATTTCCTCCCTGATTTCTCCTTGTTCAATGGCATGGTGCTTAAGCTCCATGAATTTGTACATTTTCTGTAGTTTTTCCTTCTGTTGCTTTATAATCATAGTTCATAGTGATCAGTTAGAATACAAGGATCATTTTAATTTTCTTGTGTCCATTAAGAATTGCTTTTGAGGGTCTGGAGAAATAACTTGGCAGTTTAAGAGCTCTTGTTCTTCCAGAGGACCTGGGTTTAGTTCCCAGCACTCATTATGATGGCTAACAACCAGCTATAACTGCATTTTTAGAGGATCTCATGCTCTCTTCTGGCCTCCATAGGTACTGCATAGACATAGTGTGAAATGCATGCAGGCAAAACACCCATATGTATTAAAAATTAAACAGAGAATATTTAAGGGCTGGAGATGATCAGCAGTCAAGAGCACTGGCTGTTCTTTCAGGACCCAAGTTCAATTCCCAGCACCCACATGGTGACTCACAACTATATGTAACTCTAGTTCTAGGGGATCTCACACTTTCTTCTGTCCTTTATGGGTACCAGGCATGCCATGGTACAAGACATACATGCAGCCAAGCACTCATACACATAAAATAAGTAAAATTTAAAAACGTTAAAAAGGACTTGCCTAAAGTCCTAATAATGATCTATTTTAGACAAAGTTTCATGGGCTGCTGAGAAAAATGGGAATTAAGTAGTGTTTGTATGGATTCTTCTGTAGATATCTAAGTTTGCTTGATCTATGTTGTCACCTATGATATGAGACTTATAGTCTGTCATCTTACTCGAAGTTCTTCGTTGATGACATTCTTTTTCTTAGTTTTAGTATGTTGATATTGATTTCCCTTTTTTACATTCCCAGCTTCTGCCTTGAATCTTGTTTTCTTTTTCTTATATATATGTTCTGTTTAGGATTTCATGTACTTTTATTTATACAATGTAGCTTAAAATAGCCTTTATTTATTTATTTATTTATTTATTTATTCATTCATTCATTTATTCATTTTACATCCCAATCATAGCCTCCTCTACCACCAATCCCACCCTTTTAAATAGCTTTTTTAAAAACTTAAATGAATTCCACCATCATTTGTTTATTCATCTTTGATTGACTGAATAGTGGCTATACTTGGCACTGGCTGTCCTAGGGATGTAACTGCCATCTTCAGCTGCTCTAGATCAGTATACAGACCAGTATGTTAACAGATGTGAATAGAGGGCCCACAGTGCCATGGGATGTTTTACTCAACAGTGTTGAACATGGAGGTGACAGAAATGCAGGGGCTTAATAAGGGGATAGGCAAGGTCTGCATAAAAGCTTGTTCAAATTTCTTCTTTTTTTTTAACTTTATTTTTTTTTTTACAGTCCAGTCATTGCACCCCTCCTGGTCTGCCCTCCCACAGTTTCTCATCCCATTCCTCCTCCCCACTGTCTTCAAGAGGATGCCTCCACCCTCTGCTCAAGGGGCTGGAGAGATGGCTCAGTGGTTAAGAGCACCAGCTGTTCTTCTAAACTCCTGAGTTCAATTCCCGGCAACTACATGGTGGCTCACAACCAGTGGGATCTGATGTTCTCTTCTGGTGTGTTTGAAGACAGTGATAATGTTCTCACATACATAAAATAAATAAATCAAGTTTCTTATAATGGATGATATTTGACTTGCAGGCTGAGAGTTTGCCAGTTGAACGTTTAGGAGAGAAGAAAATATTTCAGGCAAAATGACTATGTGTTTAAAGAAGTAGAAGCATTTGTTCCTTTAAGTCTAAACTGGTCATGGTAGGGACCAGGTATCTCAGTGTGTATAGTAGTAGTGTCCTGTTAGACCACAGTCTTGTCAAATCTCACTGAAATTACATTCTAGATTCTTTACTTCCTGGCTCTGAGCTTTGAAGTGGAGAAAGCATTCACCTGTAAATGGGGTGTGTTTGTTGGCGGAGATTAATGACTTAGAATCATCTAGCTTGTCCTTGGGAAGTCGTGGATGCTTCTGAAAGTGTGAGTTTCATTTGTAGCCAGTCACCTAATGCCTGGCATACCAGTAGGCAGGGAATAAAGTTTTGTTGAACAATCTTAGTATTTGACAACATTAGAAAAACATCTGGTTCATTTCTTTTGATGTAACATTTTGTGACTAGAAAGAAAGAACATATGGTGAATTCACTGGGTTTGATCATATGAAGCAGAAATTTATTTTCTTAAATACTAAGTGACATTGATGGGGAAAGCAGCAATAGTTTGGGCAGGTTTTCTAGGTGTTTGTATGTGGGAGCTAGATAGAATTTTTCTCTTTGAATATAAAATATAAATTATTCTGTTTTCTTTCTTCCTTTACCTCTCTGCCTCCCTCCTTCTTTCCTTCCCTCCCTCCCTCCCCCCTTCCTTCTTTCCTTCCTCAAACTTGCCGTGTAGCCAAGGATAACCTTGACTCTGCCTGGAGTGCTGGGATTACAGGTATGTACTCTCATGCCTGGATTTTAAACAATGCTAAAGATTAAACCTAGGGTTTATTATAAAGTATGTTGCAAAAGATACAGAAACAGCCAACTGATAGGGTGCTGTGGAACAGAACTGAAAGTTATATCATTTGTTAGGTGTGAATACACCTTCGCCTCTGTCTCCCTAGGAGCCATCCTAGTTTTCTGTGATACTTTTGGAGACAATATTGAGCAAGGACTTTAACTCAGTGCACACAGAAGCCCATATATTATGCCATTGGGTTTTTGGAAAAGAAAAAAAGATAGTTAACTGGTGGAAGGCAGGATCTATAAGCTCTGATTTGTCTCCTACATTAATTGACAGCAAAGGAATTTTTGAGAGGGAAGATAATAGTCTTTGTTGATTTGATGGTGAAAAGGTGGAGTATTAGGGGTGTGTGTGTGTGTATGTGTGTGCGCACAAACACATGTATATGTGCAAGTATTGTGTAGGCTTTCTCACACTTCTCCCTCCTCCTTTTGATTGGAGGAGTTACATTTTGCTTGGAGGGTAGTCTAACATATGATGTCAAAATGCTGTTGACTAGATAAGCTGATTTCTGTACCTGTCCATCTTAGAAAAGTCTATTTCAAGTCGTTCCGAAGCGGATTATTTAATTTTTCCTCTAGAAAATAGTTTAAACACTTTATTATCTAAGGAATTGATGGCAAGGTATGCTCAGTCCTTAACTGATTTTAAAAGAATGAAATTGATAAGGAGTAATTTTACTTTTTTGTCTTAATTTTCTTTTGTTCCTGTTTAACTTGCTTCTTGCCATTCAATGGGGAGGGAATTATTTAGGGGCGGTTTTTATAAGATGGAGGAGATGCTGTCTTCATAGCTTCATCATAGGGCACTCAGCTCACAAAGGGCTTTTATAGGGAGGGAGCAGGGGAAGTGGAATCTTCTTCATGGACCTGGCTTCTTAGTCATAATTCCTGTAGTTGTTATAGACATAGCACTTTTTGGTTAAGTTAAATCTCTTAGCATGGTCTGCAGAGATGGCTCAGCAATTAACAGTCCTGGCTGCTTTTATAGAGGTCCTGGGCTCAGGTCCTAGCATCCATATGGTGGCTAGTGACCATCTGTAGCTCCAGTTCCTGGGGATCTGACACCTTCTTCTGGCCTCTCTGCACTGCATGCATGTGGAGCATAAAATAAAAAGTCAGACCTTAGCAGTTTCACATTTTGTGTTAAGTCATTGCACAGACCTAAAAGTAAGGAGCTGTGTTAACACATTCTGGTGTTATCTCTGTTCCGGATGTCCTGGCTTCTGAAAAGTGAGAGAAAGACTATTGACTTAGCTAACATAATAATGTGGGTCCATCTTTTCTTTATAATTTAGAATGCTGGGTGAAGAGAGGGGACATAACCTTACATAGACTAGGTCAGATTGGAGTGGTCATTGTTATACCTTCCTGCCAATTTGTCCAGATACTTTTCACTGATATCCCTTGTTGAGAATCTATCAATATAGAAATCAATCTTTTCTTCTATCTTCTTGTTCATTAGGCTACCATCTTTTAATCTTTCATGCTGGGATACAGTCTATACACATGTGACTTTATCCATATTCAGGGAGAATTCTTTAGGAATTAGGAGGAACCTGGAGGAGTGAAGTGTGGGTAGGTGGTTTTGTGCAACATAGAGGACTAGTATTTTGGTGATCCTTTTTCATCGTGTATATGGTTACATCAGTGTATTTGCTTTGCAGGATTTCATTATACAGGGCATGTATGGCTTGTGTACTTTTCTCTATGCAAATAAGACTGAACTATACTGACTAAAGGTATTTAAAACAGGAGGAAAATTTAATGGGTACTACTTTTAATTAGTACACAAATATAATTATTTTTTTTATAATTTATTATTCTTTTATGTATGTTGGTGTTTTGCCTGCATGTTTGTGTGAGAGTGTCAGATCCCCTGGAACAGGAGTTACAGACAGTTGTGAGCTGTCATGTGGGTGTTGGGATTTGAACCTGAGTCTTCTGAAAGAGTAGCCATCACTCCACTGAGTCATCTCCCCAGTTCTTTTAATTTAACTGTGTTTTAATGGCAGTTATTAAGATAAGCATGGTGGATTTGGCTACAGATTTTTGATATTGCTTTCCAATAGCAAACTCACATTTTACCCTTGTTCTTTTACTAACCTGTTACTTGTATTTCCCGCCCTTAGTGGTTTTACTATGTAATTCAGACAGTATTAAACAGAGAGATAGTGATTTGCCTTGGTAACTTCTCTTAAAGGGAATTAGGACATCAAACTATGTATTGAGCCACAAAGCCTGGTATCAGTGTTCTTAAGGTCTTAGTTCTATGTATGCTTTCTTGTATGGACTCGCATGTTATTTAGAGGATGAATTGTATGCTATGCTGTCGGTGTTCTACTGTAAGACTGTAGTGGAGATTATTGAGAGTAGCTTACGCTCGCTTGTTCTGATTAGAACTAGTGAGCTGAATTTGAAAAGTGTGAATGGTCTGGGGTAAAGTTCACATAGCCACAATTGTCTACTTTGCTTGACTTTATGCTCTCCAGTGGGACGTCCTTGTCATAGGTTTGAATGGTTCCCTATGTTGCAAGTTTTCCAAAGCCCAAGATGATATACTCTTTGAGTCAATATGAATTTATATTATACACCTTCTACAGAGTATCGAAGCAAGAACTGGAATCTGTCTGCACATGGGTTGATGGGTTAAGTTAGAGATTGATGACTTACCATGCTTGGGGTAAGTTCTCCATTCTGAAATGCTGACTTAGTGGTTTAGCAGAACATTTGCAAAAATAAATGCAACTATTAGGGCTTGTGAACATATTTTATCCATAAAGTGTGTCTGTATTAAACAATTTTTATTTGTGTGTGTGTGTGTGTGCCACAGCTTACATGTGCAGGTCCGAGGAAAGCTGTGTGGGAGTTGGTTCTTTCTTTCCACTATGTGGGTCCCAGGTCATCAGGCTTGGCGGGATGTGTGTTTACCCACAGAGTCATCTTGCTGGCTATAGTTAAAAAAAATATATTTTTATTTATACCTATTTAAAAAGGTAATTGTATAATTTAATGACTTTTTTTCATCCTTTGATGCTGAGTTTATAGTTTTGTATTTTTGAAAGCTAGAAATATTACAACAGTGCTTTTAGGGTAAAACATCTGTCAGTATTTCCATTATAAAGTGTAATTTTAAAGAGTTTAGAAGTCAGCTGTAAAAATTTGTTCTTGGCTGATACTTAGTATACAAAAATCTCTGCCCAGGGTAATTTCCAAAATTTTTGCAGCAGCATAAACTAAGGTTACATGGTAGACACAGCCTACACTGGGCACATTTTTTTTTTTGTTTTGTTTTGTTTCTATCAATGTAGGGAAGATGACAGCTTTTAAAAAAGATTCATATAAAACAATATGAATTTTTTTCTTGAGTTGTGTTCTTAGAAAATTGTTGGTTTTTAAAAAAGTTACTTCACTATCTAAAAGGTAACCATTGCTTAAATATAAAAAAAATTGAGGCTAATGTGTTGGCACACACTTTTAATTCCAGCACTCCAGAGGCAGAGAGGTGGAGAGGCAGAGAGGCAGAGAGTCAGAGAGAGACAGAGAGGCAGAGAGAGAGGCAGAGAGGCAGAGAGAGGCAGAGAGAGGCAGAGAGAGGCAGAGAGAGGCAGAGAGAGAGAGAGAGGCGGAGAGAGGCAGAGGAGGCAGAGGCAGAGGAGGCAGAGGCAGAGGAGGCAGAGGCAGAGGAGGCAGATGGTCTCTTACTAGGACCTGGCTTTACTGATTAGGGTAGGCTAGTCAGCCAGTGATAGTGAGGCTAAGGATTTACTTGTCTCTACTTTCCCAGCCCTGGAATTATAGGCACATGCCATCATTGCAGGCTTTTTTTATGTGGGTGCAGTGATCAAACTCAGGTGCTTATGGTTACATGGCAGGCACTTTGCTGTGTGAGCCCTCTCCCTATTTCTGCTCCTCTGGTAGTTGTTTTTGGTCTGTTAGTAGAGATTGACCATATAGACTATGCCAAGCCCTTATTTTGGTGCCTGATGCTCTCTTGCCCACAAACGTCTTCACTAAACCTATCTGATTTTCAGAGATGCTTTGCAGGCTGAATTTACTTTTCAGTGAGTTCCAGGATATTGAAGTATCTGTGAAATGTGGAATGCATTTACTACAGGGTGGTATGATGTAGGAATTTGAGATTAGATAGCTAAGCCTCTACATAAATAAAAAAATTAAATATAAATGATCCTTATTTTAGTTGACAAGTTATTGAGACATTTAGGTTATTTTCTTTTCTGAATAGTATTATATTTCTGCTTTGATTCTGTGTCAGAAATTGGTGTGATAGTAAAAGGAGTAATATTTGATTCAAGCAAGTATTAACTGCCCTGTCAGTATACTTCTAGGAATACAAACACAGAATTTTCTCTAAAAAGAATCCTAGTGTGATCATTTCTAAGGAGACTTGGACCTTTACTCTTTCCTAGGAGACACACGTTCATACTCTACTGACATAGGGGAGTGTCAGTCTAGTCCCTATCTATGAGTATGCAGGTCAGATAACTGAATGGGTTAGCTACAAAAAACTTGGTAAAAGTGGGATTGAAGCATCCTCACTTGGGCCTTCCTTCTTGTTAAACTTCTTATGGTTTGTGGGTGGTTTCTTAGGTATTCTATACTTTTTGGCTAATATCCACTTATCAGTGAGTATATACCATGTATGTCCTTTTGGGTTTGGGTTACCTTACTCAGAATGATATTTTCTAGTTCCATTAATTTGCCTGCAAAATTCATAATGTCCTTGTTTTTAATAGCTGTATAGAATTTCATTGTGAAAATGAACCACATTTTCTATATCCATTCGTCAGTTGAGGGACATCTGGGTTGTTTTCAGTTTCTGGCTATTATGAATAAGGCTGCTATGAACATAGTGGAGCATGTGTCTTTGTGGAATGGTGGAGCATCTTTTGGGTATATGCCTAGGAGTGGTATAGGTGGGTCTCACGTAGAACTGTACCCAGTATTCTGAGAAACCACCATATTGATTTTCCAGAGTGGTTGTACCAGTTTGTACTCCTACCAGCAATGAAGGAGTGTTCCCTTTGCTTCACATCCTACATAGCATGTGCTGTCACTTCAGTTTTTGATCTTAGCTATTCTGACTGGTGTGAGGTGGAATCTAAGGGTTGTTTTGATTTGCATTTCCCTGATGACTAAGGATGCTGAACATTTCTTTAAGTGCTTCTCAGCTTTTCATGATCCCTCTGTTGAGAATTCTCTGTTTAGCTCTGTACCCCATTTTTAAATTGGATTATTTGTTTTTTTGAGTCTAACTTCTTGAGTTCTTTATATATTTTGGCTATTAAACCTCTATCAGATGTAGAATTAGTGAAGAGCTTCTATCAATCTGTAGGCTGCCATTTTGTCCTATTGACCATGTCCTTTGCATGTCCAGAAGCATTTCAGTTTCATGAGTTCTCTCATTTGTCAATTGCTGATCTTAGTGCCTGAGCCATTGGTGTTTCATTCAGAAAGTTGTCTCCTGTACCAATGAGTTCAGGGCTATTCTCCACTTTCTGATCTATTAGATTTAATGTGTCTTGCTTTACATTGAAGTCTTTGATCCACTTGGACTTGAGTTTTGTGCAAGGTTATAAATATGGATCTATTTGATTTCTTCTACATGAAGATATCCAGTTAGACTTGCACGTTTTTGTTAAAGATGCTTCTTTTTTCCATTGTGTAGTTTTGTATTCTTTGTCAAAAAACAAGTGTCTATAGGTGTGTGGGTTTATTTCTGGGTCTTCAATTCTATTCCATTGATCGACCTGTCTATCTGTATCAATACCATGGGGTTTTTAATCACTATTGCCCTGTAGTACAGGTTGAGGTCAGGGATGGTGAATCCCCTAGAAGAAGTTCTTTTATTGTTGAGAATGGTTTTTGCTATCCTGGGTTTTTTGTTTTTCCATATGAAGTTGAGAATTGCTCGTGGCATGTCTGTGAAGAATTGTGTTGGAATTTTGATGGGGATTGCATTAACTCTGTAGATTGCTTTTGGTAAGATGACCCTTTTCGCTATGTTAATCCTACTGATCGACAAGCATGGGAGATCTTTCCACCTTCTGAGATCTTCTAAATTTGTTTTTTTCAGGGACTTGAAGTTCTTATTGTACAGGTCTTTCACTTGCTTGGTTAGTCACAACAAGATATTATATTGTTTGTGGCTATTGTGAAGGGTGCTGTTTCCCTTATTTCTTTCCCATCCTGCTTATCATTTATATAAAGGAAGACTACTGATTTGTTTGAGTTAATTTTATATACACTCACTTTGCTGAAGTTGTTTATCAGCTGTAGGATTTCTCTGGTAGAATTTTTGGAGTCGCTTATATATACTAACATATCATCTGCAAATAGTGATACTTTGACTTCCTCCTTTCCAATATGTATCCCCTTGATCTCCTTTTGTTGTCTGATTGCTCTACCTAGAACTTCAAGTACTATATTGAATAGATAGGGAGAGTATGGGCAGCCTTGTTTAGTGGGATTGCTTCATGTTTCCCCCGTTTAATTTGATGTTGGCTGTTGGTTTGCTGTATATTGCTTTAGAAATTAGGGAGATGCAATTTAATGGCACACCTAGAACAAAAGGGAGCAAACACACCCAACAGTAGTAGACAACAGGAAATAGCCAGACTCAAGTCTGAACTAAACTAATTAGAAACAAAGAGAACAATATAAAGAGTCAACCAAACCAAGAGCTGGTCCTTTGAGAAAATAAACAAGATAGAGAAAGCCTTAGCCAAACTAAAGGGCACAGAGACAGTATCCAAATTAACAAAATCAGACAAAAAAGTCATCAGATCTTACTACAAAAGCCAATACTAGACAAAACTGGAAAATCTCAATGAAATGTTTGAAATGGTACATAGATGCCATGTACCAAAGTTAAATCAACATTAGGCAAACTATCTAAACAGTCCCATAACAACCCCTCCTCCCCCGCAAACCTCCCAATCAAAAAAAAAAAAAAAAAAAAAAAAAAGCCCAGGGCCAGATGGTTTTAGTGCAGAATTATACCAGACCTTCAAAGAAGATCTATTAACAGTACTCCTCAAACTGTTCCACAAAATAAAAACAGAATGGCTACCTAATTCATTCCATGAAGCCAAAGTTAACTCAACAAAGAATGAGAACTTCAGACCAATTTTGCTTATGAATATTGATGCAAAAATGCTCAATAAAATTCACGCAAACCATGCTGACAAGAGCCTGATATAGCTGTCTCCTTAGAGGTCTGCAAGAGTCTGACATATTCAGAGACAGATGCTCACAGCTAACCATTGAACTGATCAAGGGGTTCCCAATGGAGGAGTTAGAGTGAAGACTGAAGGAGCTGAAAGGGTTTGCGGCCCCATGAGGAGAGCAACAATACCAACCAACCAGAGCTCCCAGGGTCTAAACCACCAGCCTGGGAGCACTTAGGGAGGGATCCATGGCTCCAGCTGTATATGTAAGGGAGGATGGCCCTGTCGGGCATAGGTGGGGGAAGAGATCCTTGGTCTCATGAAGGCTGGACGCCCTAGTGGGTGGGAATTTGAGGGTGGGGAGGTGGGAGTAGGGGGGAAGGTAGGGGTACATCTGCAGAGAAGCAGGAGGAGGGGTGATGGGTAGGGGGTTCCTGGGTGGGAGGGGATGGGGTACAGGGATAACATATGAAATATAAATAAAACATCCAATAAAAAAAATACAGTGTTAAAAAAAGAATTACATGTGCTATAAAAAAATTCACGCAAACCAAATCCAAGAACACATTAAAAACATCATCCATCACGATCAAGTAGGCTTTATCCCAGGGATGCAGGGATGGTTCAGTATATGAAAATTCATTAATGTAATCCACTATGTTAAAAAATGCAAAGAAAGTCACACGATCATCTCATTAGATGCTGAAATAGCCTTTGACAAAATATAACACTCCATGTTAAAAGTCTTGGAGAGATCAGGAATTCATGGCACATACCGAAAACAAAGACTTTTAGTGACTCCCTACTGTCGTTCTTCAGCACCAAGTGTTAAATTAGTTTATCTTTAGGTTTGATATAGGTAGAATGTTTGATTTAAAAAAATTATTCTTTGAGTTGCTCACTGAGTTTTACAAAAATATTTTTTGTGGGAATTTTGCTTGGGATTAGTTCATAATTGTCTCCAATTTTTATATTGCCTGTAAACCTATTTTTATCATTTTATAATATATATTGCTGAGTAGTGTTCTCAGTATTAATAATTGTAAGGTCAAAACACTGATAACAGTGAAAAATATTGAAGTTTTATTAGTATGTCCTGTAGCATCAAATATTCAGCTCACTTAATTCTTTCTATAAAGTAAATATACCCATATCAAAGCTTTAATAAGTGATAAAGTTATATGAATACCTGACAGTTTTTTAAAAATAAATTTCATGCCAGGTATGATGGCAGAAGCTTGTAATCCTAGCACTCTGGAGGCTCCAGCAGGTTGATTGTTGCAAGTTCAAAGGCACCCTGGACTACATACTCCTGGGCAGCCTGGGCTATGGAGTGAGATCCTGTTTCAAAAAAAAAAAACTGAGAAAAAGAAAAATGCTTTATGATATTTTATTAGTAATTGTTTAATTTGTAAACATCATCTTCTGCTGTATACCTAATATCATTCAAACATGTCTTGAGAGAAAGACAGTGCAAGAGGAAAAAGCTTAAGAAACCCTAGTCTAATCTTGATTAGTTTTCTGCTGTGGTGGTTGGTGCAAGAATGGGCAAGTGCCCCAGAGAACCTGACCTCAGGGCTCTTGCAGATACTGTAATGAAAGATTCTTTTCATTTGTTGGATTAGTTAAGAAGATGAGATGTTATCTGGCACTAATGTGTTTGTGTCCTTCATTCTCTGTGAGGAGAGGGACCGCTGTGGGAATGCAGAGCTGATACTGAGGAAAGCTGAGTGGGTTTGACACATAACACACACACAAACACACATGCATACACATACTAAATGAATGAATGAATGAATGAATGAATGAAAGTCAGCTTCTTGGGAACTTGAAAAAAAGAATTGTTACAACTCTGAGCCTGGGTCCTCTCTGCTAGAGTGTCTCAGTAGGAGACAGCCACAGGACACAGTTGGGAAGGGCAAGGTGAACATGATCTGGCTGCGAAATTTAGTCAGCAGAGGGCTGTGTAAAGTGTCAATGTAAAGGACTACATGGTCAGTATCCCCAACTCTGTGCCTCGGAATTTTAAGCCCATGACTGGAAGAGTACTTGGCCTCCAGAGCTGCTTCCTTTCTGCATGTGGTTCCCTACAGGGGTATGATCAAGAGCTGTGTGCCCTGGTCCAGCAGATTTTCCATGCCTACTCCCTTCCTGCATAGAATCTAACTGAACAGGTTGAACCTTACAGGCAGGGTACTAGTTCCCTACTTCTCCCCAGGGCAGAACCCAATGTTCTGTTCACTTCCTTCACACTTCAGTGCCTGTGGAAGATTCTTAGCATGGGCATCTGTTGCCCTGGTTATACATACTGGGGGATTAGAGAGGTGGCTGTGGATCTAGTGGGAACCTGTGTGGACTAGATGCAAAGAATGGAAGCTTCTAGCATGAATACAGCCATAAAGCTGATGACTGACCCTTGACTGACCTGATCCTTAATACACATACGGCACCAGCCTGAACATTAGGAATGACAAGCGTCTCGAACTCCATTTCACTGTCTGCTTCTCATCAAGCAGATTCCATATAAGGGGACCCAGACATAAACTTCTCTGACATTTAAAGTCTTTCCTTTTACTGTATTTTTGCTTTTTAAAAATCTTTTGTTCTTATTTTATTTTTACCTTTAATTTTATTTCCATATTTATTTTCTAATATGATTTTTATCTCTTTTTTTCTTTTCCCTTTCTTCCTCCTCCTCCTCCTCTTCTTCTTCCTCCTCTTCTTCCTCCTCTTCCTCTTCTTCTTCCTCCTCCTCCTCCTTCTTCTTTTACTTTCAGTGAGCCCTACGTTTTTAATTTTTTGCCTCTATTTCATTTATATGTATTACTGCATTTACTTCAACCAACTTTAACTTCATAGTTTATGTGATGATGTTTTTCTGTTTTCCTTCTTGTGGTTGGTTACTTTTGTGGTTTATTTGGGTGTTGTTGCTGAAGCAACAGGTCTCTCCTCGCTACAGTATGGTATCAAGGTCAATCTTTTAACAGAGAGCTGTTCACTGAGAACCCCTAAGTAAAGACAAAGGAGGTAGCTATTCCTACAGATATACAAATTATAACCTAGAAATATAAGAAGCCTGAAATGTGTAATATGACGTCTCACCAAAAGTTCATAACTCTTCAGTAGCTGAGTCCAAAAGTATAGAAATGATTGAAATGCCAGAATTAAAATCTATTGGTTGAAAAATTGGTTGGAAAGATGGCTCAGCAGTCAAAAGTACTGGCTAGTCTTGGAGAAGTCATAGGTTCAATTCTCAGCACCTACATGTCTCACAATTGTCTGCAGCTTCAGTGCCAGACAGTCTTATGTCCTCTTCTGGGACCAGGTATACACATAATACACAGACACACATGTGGGTAAAAGACTCATGAACATAAAATAATAAAAATTGTAAAAAGTGAAAAAAAGCATCAGTGACTTTAGAGATTATTCAAATAAACACAGGAATGGGGTAAATAAGTAAATTTAAGACCTTGACAAGAAATCCAACAGCTTGGATGAAAAGTCAACAAAAAGAGATCAAAATCTTGGGCAAAATAACAATAACATTATAATCTTAGAAATCAAAGGCCAATAGATCAAAACTTAAAACTCATTGGAAAGCATCCAATAGAATAGACTAGGTACAAGGAGAACTACAAATTTCTTGTAGAAGAAAGGAATCTGTCTTCATCAGTGTTCTGTTACTATGAAGAGACACTATTACCATGACAACTCTTATAAAGGAAGGCATTTAATTGGGGATTGCTTACATTTTCAGAGGTTAGTCCATTATCTGCATGACAGAAAACTTGGTGGCACACAGGCAGACATGGTACTGGAGAAGGAGCTGAGATATATGTGTCTGAGGGCAACAGGAATAAAGAGAGAGCTATTGGATCTGACTTGGGCTTCTGAAACCCCAAAGTCTACCCCCAGTGGCACACTTCCTTCAACAAGGCCACACCTATTTCTAATCTTGCTCAAGTATTGCCACTTCCTAATGACCAAACATTCAAATATTTGAGCCTATGGGGCCATTCTTATTCAAATTACCACACTGAGTTACAGAGTAATGACCTAAAAATTTTAATGAAATTAGAGCAGAAAATACCTTAAATCTAGCAAAGCAAAGGATATCCAAGAATACAAGGCATCTAGAATCCCTAAAAGACATGCCTGGAAGAAACTTTCCATGTTATATTAAAGTATAGAGTATCTAATGGGGCCTGTGAAATTGCTCAGTGTGTACAGGTGCTTGTTTTCAAGCTGATGAGCTGAGTTTGCTCGTCAGAACCCATATGGTGGAGGAGGGAGAGAACCAACCCCTCAAAGTTGTCCTCTAACCACCATGTGTTTCCCGTGGGACATGTGTATCCACTCACTGCACACAAGTAAGGAATAAGCATACAGTTAAATAATAAAGTACAGGATAAACAGCAGTGAAAGCTACAAGAAAGAAATGTCAGATAAATTACAAAGGTAAATCTAGTAAGATGACAGCAGACTTATCAGCAGATATACTAAAGACTTGAAGAACATAGTCTTACTAATTCAAACCCTGAAACAAAACTACCAATCAAGACTACTGTAACGAGCAGTTATCCTTTAAAATCGAAGGGTAAATAAAGACCTCCTGTGGTAAGCATAAACTAAAACAATTCATGCTCACTAAGCCTGCATGTCAGAAAATATTTAAAGGAGTATCATATAGAAGAGGAAGAAAGCCCAAAGTCTGAGAGCCTGGGAGAACAGTACATCTTACCAGGAGAATGAACAGTGACAAGTAGGAAAGAATCAAACTTCTGCAACTCATGAAACCAGTTAGCCTCTAAGGGAAGGAAGGGAGAAGTTGGTATGTATAATAAACCTAAATGTAAATGGTCATAACTCTTCAACTAAAAGATGCAGACTGTGTAAATGGATTTAAAACAAAACAAAATTTAGGTGCTTGTTGTCTACAAGAAACTCACCCCTGTATCAAAGGCACACAGAGATCCAAAGTGGAAAGGGTAGAAAATGGTATTCCAAACAAATGGAGTCCAAGCTAAATCAAGAATAGTGTACTTATTTCTGACATAGCAGACATCAAACCAAAGTTAGAAGGTCTTGCATAGTTTTAAAGGAAACAATCCATTAAGAAGATGTAACAATTGAAAATATATATACTCCGAATGTTGGTGTACCCAATTTCATAAAGCAAACAGTATGGAACAAAAATGGACATGCGGGTCCAGATGCAATAGCAACAACAGTTTCAGTGCTCTATTCCTATTAATATATCAATTATCTAGATAAATAGAAAAATTAGAATTAACTCACACCATAGGTCCAATTGATTATCTGTAGAACATTCTATCATTTGCTGTGGAATATATGTTATTTTTAGAAGTTCATGATATTTTGTCCATAGTAGACCATCTTTTAAGGCTTAAACCAACTCTTAATAAAGAAAAAGAAATGAAAATAATTGATTTTACTATATCATAGTAAATAAACTAGAAGTCAATCACAAGAGAAACCACAGAATCTACAAATACATGGAGATTGAACAGTATACTTTCAAATGATCAGTGAATCGCTTAAATCAGGGAAGAATTTTGAAAATGTCTAGAATCAAATGAAAAGGAAAACACAAGTTGTTATAACCTTTGGGATACAGCCAAGGCATTTCTAAGAGGGAAGTTTATAGCTATCTGTGCTTACATTAAAAATCAGAGAAAACTCAAATGCATTGCTTAATGATAAACCTTGAGGTCTTAGAAAAATATGCACAAGTCAAGGCCACATTAGTGTACAGAAAGAGATAAGGATCAGAGGTGAAATGAATGAAGTGGGGAGTGAAAGAAAATACATAAGATCAACAGAGCAAAGAGGTGGTTCTTTGAAGAGAGAAACATGGCTGACAGACCATTAGCCAAAGTGACGAAAGAGAGAGAGAGAGAGAGAGAGAGAGAGAGAGAGAGAGAGAGAGAGAGAGAGAGAGAAAGAGAGAGAGAGAGAAAGAGAGAGAGAGAGAGGCCAAATTCATGAAATAGAGCTGGAAAGGGGGACATTAAAGTGGTATCATAGAAATTCAGAATATTATTTGATAATATTTTGGAAAGTTAGCAGGCCAATAAGCTGGAAAATCTAGAAGGAATGGGCAAATTCTTAGACACATGACCTACCAAATTGAATCTAGAGCAATATGAACTCATCTACAGTGAGCAATGGACCAAAGCAGTTATGAAGACTCTCTAAAGAAAAGCCACAACTAGATGGACTCACTGCTAGACTGTACAAGACCTTTAGGGATGAACACCAAGGCACCTCCCACTAATTCCATAAAGTAGCTATAGACTGGTATCTTGATGATCATAAATAGAAAAATTCTCATTGCAATACTTGCCAAAAGAAGTGAACAATACACTGAAAAGATCTTACATCACAATTATGGTTTTATTGAAGAAATATAAATATGGTTTAACATATAAAATCAATGAATGTAAAGCAGCACATGAGAAGATGAATCAAAGACATAAATTACATGAATATCTCATCAAATACAGGAGAAAGCCTTTGACAAAGCTTAAAACCTCTATCATGACTAGACTGTTGTAGAAACTGCGCATTAAAGGATCATATCTCATTATAAGAAAGCTTGTATGTGATAAACTTATTCCCAACATTATATTCAGTGATAGAACCTGAAAGCATTTCTTTTAAAACAAGAAACAAGAAGGGAATTTCTACTCCTTCCTCTATTACTTAATATGGTACTTGAATTCTTAGTGCAGTGAATCAAGAGAAAGAGACAAAAGATGCAAACAGAAGCGGAATGTTTGCTGTCAGCGCATAAGCCAGTGCTTTTCAACCTTCCCAGTGCTGCAACCCTTCAGTACAGTCCCTCATGTTATGCTGACCCCCAACCATAAGATTATCTTCATTCCCTCTTCATAACTGTAATTTCACTACTGTTATGAATCATATTGTAAGTATCTGTGTTTCCCCGATATTATGATGTAATGTAACGATATGATGTAAACATATTGTTAAGGTTTAGGTGACCCCTGTGAAAAGATCATTAACCCCCAACAGGATTGGGACCCACAGGTTGAGAACCTTGGGTCTAAACACTGCCAAGGAAATTCTTAGATCTGATAAGCCCTTCCAGAGAAGTGCCAAGATACAAAATCATCATACAAAAATTAGTTTTCTATGTATCAACAATGAACATGCTGAGAAGAAAATCAGAAAACATTTCTATGGTATCCTCAAAACAAAAACCCTAACTAGAAGTAAACCTAACCAAAGAGGTGAAAGACCTCTAAAATGAAAATTTTTTAAATACCAAGGAAAGAAATGGACACAGTAGAAAATGGTAAGATCTCCCCCATGGAGTAGCAGAATTGATATTGTTGAAGTAATCATATTACCTAAAGTGAATCATAGATTTAATGTCATCCATACCAATATTACAATGGCAGGAATAATAAAAGAATTCCGAAATTCTTACATAAGCACAAAACACCCTGAATAGCCAAAACAGTTATTAGGGAAAGGAACTATGCTAGAAGAATCAAAAAGTATGACTTGAAGTTATTCTGCAAGGCCACAATAACCAACTAGTATGGTATACGTACAAACACGCTGACAGACCGTGGAATTGAAAACGCTCTTATTCTTTTAAAAATTTAAAAAATTGACATCTCTATACTGACTCTCCTTCTGATCCTTCTGTGTTCCCCCATCCCTCTCAAATTCACAAACTTTTTTCTGTAATTGTCACAGCACACACATACACACACACACACACACACACACACACACACACACACACACACACACACTGTTGCCTGTATGTAAATGTATTTAGAGCTATCTACTTAAGACTGAATAACCTATAAAAGGGTTTATCCCTGGAAAAAAAAATTCTTCCTCCTTCATCAGCTATGATTGCCTGTAGTTCTTCATATCAGGGTAAGGCCTTGTGCAGGTAACCATATTGTTAAGGTTTAAGGGTACAGCATCCCTGTTATGTCTAGAAGATACCATCTTGAAGAAGGTGACTCAGTCTTCTGTATTTATTTATTTATTTATTTATCTATTTATTTATTATTAATCATTCCATTCATTTACATCTCAAATGATATCTGACTTCCTGGTTACCCCTTTGCCATCCCCCCATCCCACATCTACTCTCCCCTGTCCCTTTGGCCTGTATGAGAGTGCTCCCCCACCCACACTCTGCTGGACCACTGCTCCAGCGTCCCCCAAGTCTTCTGTCTTTTACAAATTTTTTAAAAGAATAGTTTTTAAAGAGAGAGAGAATGAGAGGGGGGTGGAGGGGAGGATGGAGAGAAAACATCTGTGTCTCATTTTGTGCATGTAAGTGCAGAGCCTGTGGAGGCCAGAAGAGGGCTTTGGATCCCTGAACTGGAGATGCATCTCAGTCAGGGTTTCTACTACTGTGATAAAACACTATAACCAAAAGCAATTTTAGAAGAAAAGGGTTTATTTTATTTTACAGCTTGTGGTCCATCATCCAGGAAGTCAGGGCAGGAACTCAAGACAGGAACCTGGAGGCAGGAGCTGATGCAGAGGCCATGGAGAAGTGCTGCTTACTGACTTGTTCCCTCTGGCTAGCTGATTGATATACCCCAGGTTCACCTGCCCAGGGACAACACCACTCACAGTGGAATGGTCCCTAAGATATCAATCATCAATCAAGAAAATGGCCCAGATGCTTTCCTACAGGTCGAATGTATGGAGGCATTTTCTCAGCTATGATTTCCTCTTCTCAGATGACCCTAGCTTGTGTCAAGTTGACAAAACCCAACCAGGCAAGGTAAAGCAGGCAAGGTAAAGTTGTAAGCCTCCTGATGTGTGTGTGCTAGGAACCAAATTTGAGTCCTCTTTGAGTCCTCTGTAAGAGCAGTATCTGCTCTGAACTGCTGAGCTATTTATCTTTTTAGCCCATAAGTCTTTTCAGTCCCTGTTTCCTGATGTTCCCTGAGCCTTAGGTATAGGGGTTGTGTTGTAGGTGTACCAGTTGAACTGGGCACCCCATAGTCAATTACTCTATACACTTGGACCTTTTGTGTATCTCAATATTAGCTTTTGTCTGCCGCAGAAAAGAAGCTTTTATGATGAGTAGTGAGAGCTACATTGACATGTCAGTGTAAGCATAAGTATTTAGAATACAGTTGGAAGCTAAATAGAGTTAAAGAAATGAAGTGGTAAGTTCTTCTCTAGGGTCAAAGGTCTCTATGAGCCTTGAACTCTTGGCTAGGTTTATAGAACCAGACATGAGTTTCCTTTTGAATTGCTTAAGTCCAGTTAGACAGTTGTTAGTTACTCCCAAGACATTAATGCCACTCCTGCACTACCAGGGCTCTTTTCTGGGCTGGCTATTGTGGTTACAAGCTAGGAACACTGGCTAGGAACACTGACCACTGCACTCCACTGCAGCTCTCACAGCTCCTTCTGAAGAGGAAACTTAAGGGTCCTTTGGAAAATCAGTTGTGTTGGATGGTGTTTGTTGTCTTTGTGGCATGCTCAATAAATGATAAGTGTTAAAGAGGCAGAAAATTGTGAGGGAATGTGTTTAGGGGATGAGAGTTGATACTCTTTATAATGTTGGCTTAAGAAGATAACTGAGCAGTAACAACCACAGGAAGTAAGGGGCTTGTTATGAAGATCTCATGGGGCATTTGGTGCATCACTAGTGCATCAAGGAATAACACAGAGGCTTAGGAAGAGTACTGGGTGAGGATGAAGGGATGATTGGGGTGGTGTGCAGGTGATGTATCAGGCAGGGCCTCTGCATCATTGTTAGGATCTGTCTCTGATTACAGTGGAAAAACTTACAAGGGTTTTGGAGGGGAGTCAATGCAATGTGTCTTGTGTTTACTAGGCTTATTCTGACCCCTGAGTTGGGAGTAGATTGAAAATGGGCAGGGAGACTTTTATGAATTTGTTGCCCATGTTCAAGAGAACTAATGGAGACTAAGATTGACAGCATTGAACTTGGAATTGACATGGTTACCTGATAGATGGGTATGTATGTATATATGTATTTGTATATGTATTTGTGTATGTATATTGAGAGGTACGTATAGAGGGTGATGGGTGGTGGGTAGGGCACTGAGAACAACTGAGTGATTAATGATAACAGTTTGAAGCCTGAGCAAGTAGAAGAATGAAGATAGTTTGTTATGTTTCTAATAACTAGATAAAAGTTCTTGTGCTGATCTACCATATACCATGTATGTCTTCAGGAGTGTCAATAAAAATGTCTTTAGATGATAGTGTCCAGAGTTGTATTTTATACTGAAAGAGACTTGTTGCAAAGTCTTCTCCAGAACTCCCTGTGGAAATATCAATTGCTTTTCTTGGCTCCAAGTTATTTCCTGAACAGTGTATTAAACTACATCCCAAATATGCCATTAAGGGATTTGGAAGTTTGTTAAAACATGTGTGGCAACTGAGTACTGTCACTTAAGCCCAGTTAGAGTAGCCAAGAAAGGAAGAGAAGCTCCTAGCTGGACTTGTCGACATGCATTAGAGCCAAAGAAGAGCTCAGGTGCAGTGGAAGAGGGGATTTTGTCTCCTGGGTGCGGAGCCTCCAGTTGACACTGTCCCAGCAGCCCTGGTTTCTGTGCATGTGTGGACAGAGGTGTGCTGTGTGAGTCTTTTAGGAAAGCTCTATTATGCCATGTTGATAGCAACCCCATGCTCAAAGGGGACATTTTAGTGTCCTCCTCCTCATCTTCTCCTTTCTCTTCCTCCTGTTCTCTCCTCTTTTTTTTTTCTTCCTGGAATTGAATTTTCCATGAAATAGACTTGCTCTTTTTATAAAATTTAAATTCTTTTCAAAAGATGGTGCTTGTATCCATAGAAGGTTTTTTTTTTTTTTTCTGTTTCAATAAAAAGAGAGCTATGAAGTGTTTTGTGTGGAGTTTGGGTAAGCCAGCATAATGGAAATGTTACCTGGTGCTTTTACTTAGGATTCCATTTGAATTTTTTGGTTACAGGGAATTTTTCTGTTTGCTCCTCAGTCTTGAAATACAGCCTATTAATTTTAAAAGGAAGGGAAGAAAAACCTAACATACATCAGTTTTGAAGTGACCAGTTCCTCTTCTTAATTCTGGTGAGTTTCACATGCTATTTGCAGTTGGTCTAATTTACTTTCTCAGTGGAGATAATTGCTCTCATTTGTGAGTGATAGAAAGGTACAACACACTGCTGGAAACAACCAGGAAATGTCCCTGTAAGTCGCTACTGGATGTAGGCGTCCCCTTCTCTATCTGGGCTTTTGTAAGTTTTTGTGCTAAGACTTGTTTTCAAATTGGGAAATAGTAAATTTTCTAATTACACTGAGACTGTATTGGAAACTGGAGTTACAATTTAAACACAAAGGCCTAGATTTCTTTTAGAAAAAAAGTATTTTTAATGTCTTCCAATTTTATTTTCTCACATTTATATATGTATTTGCATCACACTGTGGTTTTTTTTTTATTTTAATAGAGTACCTGTTGACTATTTTCCTGATGTGTCATGAGGACATTGCAGGAAGGTGTAGTATTATGTCAGCATGCATTTTAATTTTGTGACTCTTATAATGTGGTAGTTCTTTCATTCCTGCTCTTTTTGATAATTTTTTAAACAGCTAATTCAAGTTTTACTCTACTCAGAAGAAAAGAAACAAATATTAACTGAGCATGTTTTATGTGCAAACATTGTGGAAAATCATGCAAGACACAATAATGAATATGTCTTAATGTGCTATGTGGACAAGTGAAATGTGAACATGCCTGGGATGTAGCCTGCTCAAGGAAGCTTGCAGTGAAGCAATAGCAGAGGCTAGCAGTGGCCAGAGGAAGACCAAAGAACATTTCTTAGAGAGGGAGGTTAGCAGAGGAGTATTTGGCAAAGAACTGGGTTTTGAATTTTAATTACTTGCACACAAACAAAATGAAGAGATGGTTCTTGCTCTGTGAGATGTTTCTCACAGTCAGTGTGAGTAACAACAGCTAGGTGTATGAAGTTCATTCTAAGACTGTCTTTCATCTAGGAAGGAGATGTCTCTAGGGAGTCTGGGACCAAAAATGCTGGCTGGAATTAGAACCCTAACCCTAAGTTCATGTCTCAGCCCTTGACACTTAGAAGCTATGGGGTTGACATATCTGAAGCTTATCCTCTTTCATGAGATGGTATGGCCTTGATTGCTCTTTCCTGTACCACTGAGGACCATTGTGTGGATCAGATCAGCTGTTGTATGTTAAGCACAGGAAGATTTGTCCTTATGTGAGTTCACTGTGATTCCCATTTTCACAATTTTATATATATGTACACTCTCACCTCTTATTAAACTCTCTTTTAGAGTCTTCCCACAGCACTATTTTCTACTGACACTTAGACTGGAGCGCTATTGCTAACTGCCAGACTGTGGTAGTCACAAGATCCCAGTACTCCAGTTTCTGGATCTCCGTTTCCATCTGCCCCTGGATGCTCCTTCAGATCTTGGACTTTCCAGGCCTTAAGACAAAACACATCTCCCCTTACTGAATTGTTCCTAGATTTCAGTTTTTGTTTCAGGCATCTCAGAGCTACCTTAGTTCCCACAACTTTATGATAACGTAATAGTTTTATCTCTGTTTTAAAGATAGCAGACCAAGACTCAAAGAGTGGAATGTTCAGAGTTAGCTCTCCTGGGAAGCAGCAGAGCTTCAGTTAGCTGTGGAGCGTGCAGAGTTCTTCCCTGCTGTACAGACCTTACAGAGTAGCCTCAGCAAAAGACATCAGAGCTCTTTACATTGGTGTCTCCATCCTTCCTCACTCTGACTGTGTGTCTCACCATTGCTCTCCGTTCCTAAGGGACAACTTAGTTTTCTCTTGCTCAGTTCTTTTGCAAGTGTGTCTCTCTCAGTTTGGACTTCTTTCATTCATATATTTATCCCAAGGCAGGGAAGCAGTGTAGTGGACTAAATTAGGGCTTAGGAGTCAGATAAAGAAAACTGTGTTTTCTTTATCTCACAGCTCAAATCTAGCTAATAAAGGACTGGACCAGTTTTCATTCGTACCCACAGTGTATTACTGTGCATTCTGTGAACATTGATACTTTTAGGAGTTTTAGCTTTTTTCTTCCAGCTGTAATTCTGTAGAGATATATCCTTGAGAGTTTAACTTGTGTTTCTCTGATGTCTAATGGGGCTTTGACTTGTGAACATTTTTTTATTGGATATTTTATTTATTTACATTTCAAATGTTATCCTTTTTCCAGGTTTACCCTTCACAACCCCCTATCTCATTCTCCCCCCACCCCCGCTTCTATGAGGGTGCTCCCCTACCTACCTACCTACCCACCCACTCCCACCTCACTGCCCTGGCATTCTCCTACACTGGGACATTGAGCCTTCACAGGACCAAGGGCCTCTCCTCCCATTGATGCTCAACAAGGCTGTCCTCTGCTACATATGGAGCTGGAGCCATGGGTCCCTCCATGTGTACTCTGGTTGGTGGTTTAGTCCCTGGGAGCTCTGTGGGGGTCTGGTTGGTTGATATTGTTCTTCTTCCTATAGACATTTCTTTTTTTTTTTTTTTTTTTTTTTTTGTGGTTTTTCGAGACAGGGTTTCTCTGTGTAGTTCTGGCTGTCCTGGAACTCACTTGGTAGACCAGGCTGGCCTCGAACTCAGAAATCCGCCTGCCTCTGCCTCCCAAGTGCTGGGATTAAAGGCGTGCGCCACCACCGCCCGGCTCCTATAGACATTTCTATTCTTGTCAAGAAATCCTAACCTGTTCCCTGCTGTTCTAGTAGATTTTCTGCCTTTCATGGATATGTAGGAAGTCTTTATATATTCTAGATGTAAGCACTTCTATGCTTATTTTTAAAATTTTCTTTTATAATATCTGAGGATAAAGGGAAATCTAATCTCCTTTTGTGTGTGTTTTATATATGTTTGTATTTGTACATGTGTGTGTGTATCTGCATGTGTGTAAGCAGCATGCGTATGCCTGTAGAGTTTAATGTGGGCGTGTTTTTGATTGCTGTCCACCTCAGTTTTTGCATGTGTGTTTCATATTTGTGCACATATGTGTGTGCACATGTATATATGTAACAACATTCTGCTGTTCTTTAAAATGTTATTATTCCTTCAGCTTCCTTTATCAGATATGACTCATATTCAGTTTGGGGAAATACTTTGTAAGTGATGATGTACACTTAGTCTTATAAGGAGTGGAGAAGAGCTTGTGGTCCTTTTCTTTGTAGCATTTGGTAGATCCAGATATTGCTAGTTGGGCTTTTCTACTTTAAAACTCTTGCCCAACCATCTTATGACCTTTTGGTTTTAGGAATCATTAATGATCATCCCCCAAATCCAAGTGAAAGTAGTCAAATAGTGATTCTTTTATTTCTTCTGATTTAACTGAATCCGTTCTTCAATGAAGAACTTTACTTCATCAGCTGTTTGTATGCTCTGGTGTGTAGATTGTTTAGGAAAGCTAGGTTAAATGCTTACAGTTGACTAAGGCTCACCAGAGAACCCTCTCATGATTATTCTTGAGTCCTTTAGACAAGATGCTCATATAGTTTAGTAGTTTCTTTGTTGTTCCAGTAAGACAAGATGTTCAAGGTTTATCTTGTCTATGTCCTAAATTAGCCATATCTCCAAGGAGTCCTGCATCTTGACTCTAACCTCAGTGTAGTGTGGAAGGATTCAAAAGTGCACAGGTTTTACATCTTGAGAGCTAATGATGATCTGCCCCCAACCATGCCTTTTGTTTTATTCTCTCTTTTTTAGTTGATTGTTGTTGTGTGTGCAGGTATGTGTGTTTAAGTGTGTGCTCATTCATGCTACAATATGTATGTGGAGGTGAGAGAACAGCTTTGGAGAGCCAATTCATGGGATCTAAGACTTAACTTGACTCATCTCACTGTTCCTTGGTTTCTTCATATGTGTCTTAGGTTAACAAACAAGAATAAAGAAATTTTAAAGTACATATTTATACTGTAGTTGCCCAATTTTAAGTGACTTGGTTTATTCATGAAATCCCATTAGAGCATTATAGCATTGTTTTTGCTTCTGTAGTTCAAAAGTGAATACCATACCTAAAATAGTAATATTCTCTCTCTCTCTCTCTCTCTCTCTCTCTCTCTCTCTCTCTCTCTCTCTCTCTCTCTTTCTCTCTCTCTCTCTCTCTCTCTCTCTCTCTGTGTGTGTGTGTGTATGCATTTGTATGTGTGTGTAGTGGGGGCTTTAGGTTGGTGTCAGATTTTTTTCCATGCTACTTTTCATCTCTGAGACCAAATCTCATTGCTTCAGCTAGACTGGCTGGCCAGAGTGCTTCAGGGATTTTCTTCTTCTCTTTCTCCCTCTTTTCCACTGTCAGTCCTGGAGTTGCAAATATGTGCCACTCTATCCAGCTTTTTATGAGTTTTGGGTATTTAAATACAGGTACTTGTGTTTGTGTAACAGTCATTTAACTGATTAAACTCTCTCCCTAGTCTTGCATATTCATTCTTGAGTTTCAGTCTTTTTATTTTTTTCTTTTAAACATATCCTTTATTTTTATTTTTGAGAATTTCATATATGAATTCTGCATCACATTTCTTTCTTTTTATTTTTTTTTTTGCTTGTATAACAAGAAGTTTATAAACAGATGATCTTCACAGCTCCCACTGAGGAAATCTTTTATTGGGTTCACATGATCACTAATCAGTTGATCTTTTCAAATGTAATGTAAAGATTATTATTTTTTTATTGTATGTTTTATTTACATTTCATATGTTGTCCCCTTACCCCATCCTCCACCCACCCAGGAACCTCCTATCCCCTCACCCCTCCTCCTGCTTCTCTGCAGATGTACCCCTACCTACCCTCCTCACTCCCACCTCCCCATCCTCCAATTCCCACCCCCTGGGGCGTCCAGCCTTCATGAGGCCAAGGATCTCTTCTCCCACCTATGCCCAGCAGGGCCCTCCGCTCTTACATATACAGCTGAAGCCATGGATCCCTCCCTAAGTGCTCCCAGGCTGGTAGTTTAGACCCTGGGAGCTGTGGTTGGTTGGTATTGTTGCTCTCCTCATGGGGCCACAAACCCTTTCAGCTCCAATGGTCTTCACTCTAACTCCTCCATTGGGAACCCCATGATGAGTTCAATGGCTAGTTGTGAGCATCTGCCTCTGAATATGTCAGACTCTTGCAGACCTCTGAGGAGACCTCTATATCAGGCTCTTATCAGCATGCACTTCCTGACTTCCACATCAGCATCTACCTTTGGTGACTGCACATGGGATGGATACTCAGGTGGAATGGTCTTCAGACGGCCCCTCCTTCAGTTTCTGTCCCTCCCTTTGTCACCATATTTGCTCCCTTGAGTATTTTCTTGCTCCTTCTAAGAAGGACCGAATCACCCCCACTTGGTCTTCCTTCTTCATGAGCTTCATGTGGCCTGTGAGTTGAATCTTGGGCATTTCAAGGTTCTGGGCTAATATCCAATAATCAGTGAGTGAATACCATGTGTGTTCTTTTGTGATTGGCTTACCTCACTCAGGATGATAATTTCTAGTTCCATCCATTTACCTAGAAAACTCTTGAATTCATTGTTTTTAATAGCTGAGTAATACTCCATTGTGTAAATATGCCACATTTTTTAATCCATTCCTCAGTTGAAGGACATCTGGGTTCTTTCCAGCTTCTGGCTATTATAAGGCTGCTATGAACATAGTTGAGCATATGTCCTTGTTATATGTTCTGGCTATTATAAATAAGGCTGCTATGAACATAGTTGAGCATATGTCTTTGTTATATGTTCGAGCATCTTCTGGGTATATGCCTAGGAGTGGTATAGCTGAATCCTCAGGTAATGCTATGTCCAATTTTCTGAGGAACCACCAGACTGATTTCCAAAGTGGTTGTACCATCTTGCAGTCCCACCAACAATGGAGGAGTGTTCCTCTTTCTCCACACCCTTGCCAGCATCTACTATCACCTGAGTTTTTCTTGAGTATAGTGATATAAAACAGTGTTTAACTGGGTTAGTTTTTGCAATGTGCTATATAGCAGGATAGGGCTAAAAGTAGTAGAGCACTTGCATAGTATGTGTCTAGTGTCAATTCCCAGAACTATAAATAAATGAAAAAAAAGTACCATATAGCTAATTTTATAATATTCTAGTTATTGCTTTCAATGAATCTCTTCTTCCCAGTAGTGATTTCTTGATCTTTGGGTACATGAGCCAAAATACAATTCTTTAATTTTTTTTTCATATGATGTCTTTTGGTCACATTCTCTCCTTACCTCTCAACTCCTCCTATATCCTACTCCCTCTCCCTCCTCACTGTACTTTGTTTTTTTCTCTCTTAAAAGTGCGCATGTATGGGTGCATGCACGCGTGCCTGCACACACACACACACACACACACACACACACACACACACACAGCACACACAACACACACAAAACCCTTCCCTTCACAAACTGGTAGTCCAAATTTGTGTTGGCCAACTACTTCTGAGCATGATACATGCAACCTAGGGTGTAGTTGATAAACGGAGTGCTGTTGAATAAAACTTATTTTCCCCTTCTAGAAACTATAAATTGTATATCTTCTTGGCCAGGGGTGGGACTTTGTTTCTGCTTGCCCCTGTCTTACTGAGAATTTGTCTGGCCTGAACGTAATGCAGGTCTTGTGCATGCTGTCACAGTCTCTGTGTGTTCTTATGTGCATCAGCCTTGTTGTGTCTGGAGATGCTATTTCCTTGACGTTGTTTATCACTTCTAGCTCTTAGAATATTTCCAATTCCTCTTCTGCATAGAGCCCTGAGCCTTGACGGGAGGGATATTGATAAAGGTATCCCATTTAGATAGGACCCTCTGAAGCCTTTTACTCTCTTCACATTTTACATTTTGGGCTTCTATATACTCATAACACAGATAGACAGACAGACAGATGTCAATTACTATCGACTGCTAGAAAAAGCTTCTCTGATGTAGGGTCAGTGAGACATTGATCTCTGAGTATAGCAATATAGCATCAGATGTCATCATCATCATACTATTATTATGTTCATTTAGCAGAATAATAGTAGTAGGTTTTCCCCTAGGGCCTGTGTCCTGTCTAGATTCCTGACCTCATTAACAGGGCTGTGGGTCCTGTTTCATGGAGTGGGCTTTAAATCCAACCAAAAGCTGATCAGTTACTCCCATAACATCTGTGCCAATATTGTGCCAGCAAAGTACACTTCTTAATAAGTAGTTGGGCAGAATCATGCCAATTTAAGAATCCTTATATATGCTTACATTCAGGGAAAGATGTGAGGTGGGTCAGTCTTTCTTCTGTGTTAAATCAGAACTCTGGTCCTGTATGTGCTATTTTCTCAGTAGTCTGTGGGAATCAACTCACTTTTGAAACCAGTAGTGGTAGAAATCAACACATAGTAGAAGTTAAAGGCATATGCTCTTTGCCTACTGTTTTTTTTAGAAAGCTGGGTAAGTTGACTTGTACCTATAATTCCCTATTTTCCTCTCAAAAACAAGTAAGCAAATAATCCTCAAACACCCTCTTCCCTCTGGAAAAAAACAAAAACAAGAGGTTTTGGGAGGAGGGACAGGAAGAGGGAACCAGAGAGGAAGCAGAGGGTGATCGAGACTATTTGAGTGTGACTTCTATCTACCCTGTTAGTATTTTGTTGTCCTCCAATTTTGATTCCTCTGTGATAGAACAATGTCTGGTTGTAGTTACCCTGCCTGGGACTTAGGCTGCTTCACCTGCTTGTCTGGGATGCTCTGACAAACCTATTGTTAAGCTCATTGTTTGAGGGTGATTGTGGACAGATGCTCCTAAATATTATTAAATTTCTACATTTATTTAAGCTAGTTGAGTGGGTTTGCTGTCAGTCTTTTTCTTCTCTAGCTTACTCCCCCGCCTCTTCTTTTTCCTTCTCACCTTCTTCTCTCCTTTCCTCGTCTTTGCTCTCTCATCGGTCTTTCTCCTAGTTCTCTCCTCTCCTCCCCTCTTTCTCTCACTTCCTCCCTCCTTTCCCTCTAGAGCAGAGTTGTCAACATTCTCAATGCTGTGACCCTTTAGTGTACTTCCTCATGCTGTGCTGACCCCCAGCCACACATTATTTTTGTTTGTTACTTCATAACTGCAATTTTGCTACTGATATTAATTGTAACAAATATTTTTGGAGATAGAGATTTGCCAAAGGTACCCCAACCTACGTGTTGAGAATCACTGCTCTACAGTCTTATGCGGCCCAGACCAGCCTTAAACTCCTGGTTCTTCTGCCTCAGCCCCAAGTACTGGGATTGCAGATGTGTGCCACCATACTCAATTTTTTAAGTGATCTACTTTGGGACATGTATACATTTATGTATTGACATACAGGATTTATTTACGTTATAGGTATATAGGATTTTTGTGTAAGATGAAGGGGAGAGGGAAGAGCTTTTTTTTTTTTAAATTGAATGTCAGTGTAATGTAGTTTCATTTACATGTGCTATTGCAGAAAAGAATCTGGGGAAATCTTGTTTTTTGAGTTACTGTTAACTTTGAGAAGTTAGTACAGACTGGCTTAAAATTCATTTTCTAGTGGCCTCAAATTTAATCCCTATGTCTTACTCTCCTGAATGCTTGGTGTATATAGGTATGATCTGCCACTCCAAATTTATTTTTTATTTTAAAATAATTGTTAAAAGGCTAGATTTTGCTCGGAAAAACTAACCATTAGATATGAGGTTTTCTGTTGTTATAATTTCATAAAGCCATTTTTTTCAAATCTACATATATGTTCTTACAGTTATTATGACTGTGATTTTCTTTATAATATTTCACTCTGATTTCCTAAGTGAACATTATAACATCAGTCATTTTTGGATAGTTATAGCAATTGAAAAACCATAGCATTTTAGTATTATGGGAAGAATCTATTAACTTTTCTGCCCTGTATATGATGAATCTTTCATTAAGCACAGTCTTCATGTGATTTACTTAGACTATTAATCTGCCCTCTGAAAGTAGATGAATATTTTGAAATCTGGTTAAACTCAGTCGGCCCTTCACAAATGTAGACAAAGAGAACTTGCTCAGCGCTCTTTTCAAAACAATGCCGTGCTGTTAGTAACCTGCCTCATTCTCGTACTCTTTAGCATCTTAACCAATTTGATTTCAGGGCCAACATAAAGAATTAAGGCTTTATATAGTGTCAAAATATTTATTTATTTGTTTGGTATGTGTGTGCATGCACGTGTGCATGTGTGTGTATGTGTGTATGCATGTTTGTCTGTGTCAGTACCTGCCTGATGAACATAGTAGATGCCTCTGGAGGTTAGAAAGGGCATGGAATCCCCTAGAGTAACAGGCTGGGTTACAGCCTGATGTGGGTGCTGAGAACCAAACTCTGGTCCTCCATGAGAGCAACACATGCTCTAATCTGCCACATTGTCTCTCCATCCCCAAGGCCTTATATCTTTATGAGAACATTTTAATAACAATTACATCTTATTCTGTCTTTTCCCCAGCATCTTTTGTTCTTGGTGCAGCACTTGGCTTTATCTTAGTTCCTTCTACTTTCCTGTGTGTTCTTTGGATTGTATGCTGGAGTTCCTGGGTGTTGTAGCCACATTTGCTTTTTCTTTATTGGTATTTCAATGTCAAATGTTATCAGCTTTGCTCTTTGTTCCCAATATCTTCTTTCCTGCTAGACTGAGTCTGTGGGTGAAGGCTTCTAATGTGTTTTTATTTGATTCATTGAGTTGTTAATTTCCAACCTTTCTATTTGCTTTTGTTGTTGTTTCCAGAATCTCAGTTCCTTTGCTGACCTTTTCTTCCATGTTGACCTTTTCATCCATATTGCTGATGATCTAATCCATTTTGTTCATTTTCCACTCAAGGATGCTGACTCCCATTTCTAGTCCTGGACTGAGTTTATCTGTATTTATCTTTGAGCTCACTGATTGTTTTCACCAGCAAACCTTTGAAATTGTCATATAGCACTTTACCCATTTCGGTGCTTGAAGACCTGTGGTCTTTTGGACCAGCCATGTTACCCTGCTTTTTCATGTTCCTTGTGTTCCTGTGTTGTGCTTTGTGCATCTGCTGTTTTGAATGCCTCTTTGAATTTTCTTCAGGATTTTCTACTAAGAAACCTTTTTAGGGTTCAACTCCTTGTAGTCATCCAGAAAAGAGAAAATGTGCTTTTGGATGATGCTTCTATTCCCCACTTGCCTACCCTCCTCCATTTTGTTTGGCTTAGCTCGTTGCTTTTGGGGCATTGCTCATGTTTTTTCTGTACTTCTCAGTGTTGTTATCACTATGTTTTTTTTAAAAATTTCTGAAGCTCCTTCTCCCCTCTCTTTGGAACAGAGTCTATCTTTCCTTATTCTAACTTTTCTTCATTTGGTCTCAAGGAAGCAACTTGGAGTTTATCATCTTTTCTAGAAGTCATTATTAGGGGTATCCATGGGAAGTACTGGGACATGCCTGAGTGAATTCTTTTATCCTTTCTTAACATGCTGATTGCTTCTATGTGATAAAATTTCATGAAGCAACATGGAACTTCTAGTATTCAAGGCTTTTGAGAGTGGGGATGAAAATGTAGATTAAAGTCCTGAGAAGATGGCATCTTGAAGACCCGAGTACCAGCCAGGCATTGCTGTGCATCAGGAGAATAAAGGTCTATTATTTTCCAGTCATATGTTATGACTATCTAGTATTGTCAGCTGCCTTCAGTGTTATAGAAGTTTTTCTTCTCCTTTATTCAGGCAGTTAAACCAGAAAGCAATGACAAAGAAACAGAAGCTACGTATGAAGCTGACATCCCTGAGGAGTGCTGTGGACATCAGCCCCTGCAGCAGTCCCCTAAAGGCTGGAGTGGTCCTGATGTCATTATAGAGGCTCAGTTTGATGACAGCGACTCAGAAGATAGACATGGCAACACCAGTGGGCTGGTTGACGGTGTTAAGAAATTGTCAATTTATACTCCTGACAAAGGTGAGTCTTGGGCATCTGTTTGACATTTTCTTACAGCTCATGATTTGGCTTTTGTTTGTTTGATTTGTTCTTTTGTTTTTTAAGTTGGAACCTCTCTCTGCAACAGAGTAAGAGATTCATAGAATGCTAAGTATGTTTTCAGAGTCTGTGGAGGCTTTTAGGAAGTGGGACATCTGGTTGACTGCTTATAAGTGAGGGAAGGAAGAACCGCCCAGGGGTTTTGGTATTGGTTGGCACTTCCATGTTTGATCAGAGTTATATCAAAGTTTGTGATAGGCTTTGAGTTACAATTGGTAATTGGCTGTAGTGTTTCACCCTGTGGTTGATAAGAGCAGAATTATCCTCTCTTCCTTTTCTTTCCTTTCTTCCATTCCTCCCTCTATGCCTCTCTTCCTTTTCACTTGAGCTATACCTCCAGCCAGAATTAAGCAAGTCTCAAAATCTTTATTTTTTAAAAAAACTTTATTTTACTCTGTTTTGCTTTGTTCAGCATATAATTTCAAAATGTATTTGTTATTTGTGGTAGGCATGATCACTTTGAATTTTGAAAGTAAATTATCTTCAGGAAGCATTTTGACCTCAAGCCAAAAAAAAAAAAAAAAAAAAGCAGTCTTATTTTTCAGAATGGCATGTAGCCATGGCTTTGGTGAAAATATGAAATTGCAAACACATGAATGAAGAGCTGTACCCAAAGGCTCTACCTGGCCACACTCTAGGAAACTTAAGGGCAAGGGATATGCAAGTTGAGTATTGCAGTATCTAGGTTTCCAAGGGATTCTAAATAGGGAAGGTATATTTCCAGCCAGGTTTGAGTTTATATATATGTGGAAATGGAGAAGACCTGGACCTGGCAACATGAACATGGCTAGGCTGATTAGACGGTAAGCATTGTTATCAGGACATTTCTGGCCCAATTAACATGAAACACTAGAAAGAATGCCAAAAGATTACTAAAGGAGAATTTTGAGCAGACAGCCTATGGGTAAGGTCTGGCAAGCACAGCTCAGTACATCCTGAAGCCTGGGCTTATTTCAGGAAGGATTGCCAAAGTATTGGTTTTTCTCCATTGCTTATGACCTTAGCTAGAGAGTAGGCTCTGAAAGCATGTGTCTTTTTGGTGGCAAGTATTACTCATTCAGAGTGACTCCCCAGCCCTTGAAATGTACTTTGAATGAGCAGGCTAGTGTTCTTGCTGTTACTCTTGTCTGCCTTCTTTTCCCAGGTACACTGATGTGAGGGCACCCAGGTTACTCTTGTTTTTTGGTATGCCTAGTTAAACTAGCAATTTCATTCTTCAGGGATCAGGCAGTTGGATGTTTATTTGGACACAATTCCTTGACATTTCTTTCTTCTTGTGTTTCTCCTTTCCTCCTTTATAAGTAGTTGAATATTGTCTTTCTTCTTGGAGTATATGCATGTTTTATTACAACAACATCCATACTAGACATATGTCTTCTTAATGAGAAGAGAAGGGTATAACCAAGACCCTAAATAGCCACATTTTTTATTAACAAGATCACTAAGAAGAAAGGTACTTACACAACAAAATCAAGAAAGGAACACTTTAGAATAAGTTGTTTGTTGGCCAAAGCTACTTAGAAGAAATTCTCTCCTGGTGGCCCAGAAGATCTTAGTATCCTCTTTCCCTGGGCACCAAGTTGAGGGGATGAACATCACTGATACAAATGCAAAGAAATGGCAGATGGAAGCGATTGCAGAATTGATGACTTAGGTTGTCAATGATTTTATCCTTTGTCCTGTGGGAAGTTCTGGAGCCAGGCCTGTGCTTGCTGTGTCATCTGCTGCATTCCCTATCTCTGTCACAGGAGATGCTCGTGGAGTGCTTCACAAGTCCATGGTGGGTCTGCTTGTATTTTTCCTTAGTCTCTTCATGTGTTCCTATTCCACTGCTATTTCCAGCATTTCTACCATTGCTCTCTTAATAGCCGTGACTGAGGGGGCAGCTTTAATCCTTCCTTGGTGTCAGGTGCAGATCCCTCTCTCCAGCTGCCTCTAAATAGAGAGTTTGTGAAGCCATATGGCTGTTTCTCATTTCTTGTTCTCTTGATATTTAAGAAAATCGCAATTTGCTCTTTTAAGAAATCAGAACATTTTTAACGGTATTTCAGCCAGCTTTTCTTGCTTAGGATAATATAAAATCTGGTTATAGTTAGGATGTTAGTACATTTCATATTGTTTAAGGATTTGAAAGTTGTTATTGAAATAAACCATAGCCTTAAGAACATCATAAACTTTCCCTAATACTTCTAGAAAGATTCTTTGCTTTGTATTGTACTTTCAAGTGTATTATTAATCCTAGTTCATGCTTGTGTCCCAAAGTATTATTTTAGGAATCTGGTTTCTTTACATAAAACAAATGCTGTATATGTTGCATGTATATATTCATGTTTCTTCTTCTTAGTTTGGGAAACTTCAGTGTCATCTTGTCTGGTAAGTGAGAATATAGCCCTGATCCAGTTGTTTGTAGCAAGGACTCATTGAATTAGTCAAATGGCCCCTGTATATCTCAGACCCACTAGTTTCTCCCAGGCAGAAAACATGAATATATGTATATATACAAGTATGAATAAATGAGAGAGAAGATGAGCCAAAGACCTGATGCCATTTGAAGATCCAGATCATGGCTTCTTGAAACTGATCTTTTACTGCTCCACAGGCATGGCTTCTTGTCAGCATGGAAAAATCTGTCAGAATGGCTGGGAGTGTAGCTAAATTAAAGAAACACTTGCCCAGGATGCACAAGTCCCTGGATGTAATCCTTAGCACTGTGGAAAAAAAGATATGCCATTGTCTAGATACTGGGGACAGTTTCGTTAAATTTAACTGCTTTTAAATGCATCCGTGGCTTTGAAAAAAAAAAGTTTTGGCGAAGATTGCCTGGTTAGCAAGTTCCAAAGGATAGACGTCTTTGCCAAGTGATATAATAGTGTTGTACCTTTCATTACCTGCAATGGTAAGAGCAACTTTGGCCACAGAATCAGGGGATCATGTGGAGTACATTCCTGTCTTCTGCCTCAGCGGGTCTTCTAGAGGCCTTTTCCCGTTTCCTTGGCTGACTGTCAGTACCTGATAAGTGAACCTAGATTTGGAATGTGAGGTTCCTGACACCCTTGCTTCTGTCTCCCAGCAGGCAGCTTCTATGTCTCCCAAGGGGAGACTCCCTGAGGAATCCTGAATCTTCCCTGAGATTTGAACTGCTCTATTACTGCTCTTCATAGGCTTCCCAAGTCACCAGAACTCTCCCCGCCTATATTCCCTTGTGTTTTCTCTCCTCCTTCTGTTTAGCTTATGAAAGCAGATCCCTGTGATTATTCTGATGTGATTTGTTGAGTTATTGAAACCCCAGCCCTCTTCTCCAAATTGTCTGTCAATCATTTTTCTTTCTCAGATTTGCATTTCTTTTTCCAGATCTTCACTGTACATAATGATAATTAGTACAATTAGAAGACTATTGTATTTGTTTCAGAAATTAGAATAAATATTTCTGAATTATCACAGAGCAGGCATTCAGGTGGCAGTAGCCTAGGGCAGAGCAATGGAGTTTTAGGGAGGTGAACAAGATGTAAGTCTCCCTCTTCTGTAATGAGGGAACTGGATGGAGGTCTTTGAGTAGGTACAGTTTCAGTATGGGAGGGATTTAGCCAGCTAGACTGTGATGAGTCATAGACATGAATGGCTTCGGGTCCTCCATGCCTACTGCTCAGTCTCTGAAAAACGTTCCAGCTTGTGCCACTTTTCTTTGCCATTTGTTTATTCACATAACATTTATGGGAAGATTATGATGGTAGTAATGTTCTGCCATACGCAGCTCTCTTGTTTATTGGTACATCATGAGATCATGCTGGCTATTCTTCCCATTCCCCACAACACCCTCCCCCCCCCTTTAAATCTAAGAGTCATTCTGGTCTGCTTGCCTATTTCTGACAGAGAATACCTGAGGTCTGAGGGCTTGGGTGGTAGTGCACTTTTCTAGCATTTTAAGTAATTGATTGGATAAAATTTGTTCTATCTGGGGTCCCCTAAACATACCTGGGAGTAGGTATGCTTGTTGGCAGTTTTACTTGCACTTTTAGTACATGATTATTATAACTGAGACTTAAAACTAAACACTTTGTCACAAACATTGTTCCTGCCATTGCCTGCAGACAGGGTCGCCAGTCCTCTAGCATGCCAGTCCTCTAGCATTCTCAGTCAGGAGCAAACAAGCAGAGGCAAAGGCACTAAGATGCTTCTTGTTTTCTCTATAGCTGTTCTGCTCCCAGTGGCCATTCCACTGAATGAACTGAAACCTGCAAGTTCCCTGGCAGCTCCCTCCTTTGGGCTCTTCTAACACTCTTCTCAATATGATGCTCTGTGGCTGCTTGCTTGCTGTGCTCTTTTAGCTTCCTTCTCGGCTCCTTATTATAGCTTCCTTCTCGGCTCCTTATTATAGCTTCCTTCTCGGCTCCTTATTATAGCTTCCTTCTCGGCTCCTTATTATAGCTTCCTTCTCGGCTCCTTATTATAGCTTGCTTGCTGTGCTCTTTTAGCTTCCTTCTCGGCTCCTTATTTTATAATCCTGAGCTCCTTGGCAATGAGACAGGAAGAACACTTTCCTTCTCCTTCTCTCCCTCCTATGCTCACTAGACTTCAGCCCTCCTCCTCCCATTCTTTTCTCCTTATCCACCTATAGACCTCTCTTTCTCTCTCTGGTCTACTCAGAATCATGCCAGTTCATTGTCATGACAGCAAGTGGACCAGTTGTCATATCCGCTGGCACATACATTATGTTACCTTAGAACTCATAGATGCACCAGTGAGATAGCTCTTTGGTGAAGGCATTTGCTACCAAATATGGCAGATCTCTGGGACCCACATGGTGGAATGAGAGAGTCAACTTCTATAAGCTGTTTTCTGACCTCTACATGCACACTGTGGCCTATGCATGAATGGATACACACACACACACACACACACACACACACACACACACACACACAGAGAGAGAGAGAGAGAGAGAGAGAGAGAGAGAGAATGAATGAGAATTAATAAAACCCATAATATAATAAAAAAGATTAGAGAAACATGGCTCTGGGCAGATCCACAACAGGAATATGTTGAGCATGTATTCTTCCTAGCATGCAATGGTCTATGCCTATGTCAAAAGCTCTTAGTCTGGTACTTCACATTCCTAATATTTCCTAATACTGGAAGAAAATGCAGTTTGCATTTGGTTAAACTGCAAGACAAACCTGTGTCCCAGCTGACACACTTGACTGGAAACCTCCAGTGTATCTGACTTCTCACCCATCAGAAGCTCTAGTGAGCAATGACATGCTTTGATTTAAAGGGGAGGGAGATATGAAAGGGGAGGGAGAAATTTATTATAGATGGAATTATTATAAAAAATACTCAAGATGTTAGATTCTAGACAAAAGTTAATATTAAAAAATTTCCAGTTGAAACCTTCTAGCTAGGCACAGCTAACCTAGAGTATTCTTTTATTTTATAGATGAAATTATTGACGCTCAGATAAATGACTTGTTTTTTCAGGGGCCCAGAAGTTAGTAGGTTTATAAATGAAAGTTATTTGTGCCTGTAGCAAGGAAGACATCCCTAACAGGCTATATTTGAAAAAGAGCAAGCCGGAGTCCATTGGTTTAATTTTTCCTGTAACAACGGTGCTCATTGCCCATCTAGTTCATACTTCCCCTTTCTCATTCCTACATTTTCATCTTGACATCTATACCCTTGCCAGATACCTTGTAATTTGAGTGAAATTTATCCTAGGGGCAGAGTGAGGTCTTATTTGTTGTATGTAAGTTTGTTGACACACTTACTTGCCTTATGCTAGTAGGACTTAATGCAGCAATGGAAATCTTCTAGCTCTAAGAAGTTGATTCTCTCATCCAGTATTAGGAGATACTAGGAATGTGAATGGCTAGTGCTGTAACCACAGAGGCTATTGACCACTTGAACCAGGACTAGTATGGCTGAGAGGCTA
>NW_021620672.1:2458905-2498048 GCF_004785775.1 Grammomys surdaster
GGCTGAGAGGCTATTGACCACTTGAACCAGGACTAGTATGGCTGAGAAACTGAAAATTCAAATGTGTTCATTTTAAATCACTACATGTGGGTGGTGACTTCTTTATTGGATAGTGTAGCTTTATACTTTTGCCTCTTTCCAAAGATCAGTGGCCCAAACGGTCTAATCAGGGTGAACCTTATTCAGAATTCTGGGGCAAAAGATGTTTCCTTATGAATATGAACAAGGAAACATCCCTAATTACTATTGGCAGCTGTCCTATGAGTTACTAAGTATTGTGGATAGAAGAGTAAAGAACCAAAAATGTCTGGGTCCTCACAGCCATTAATGAGCCTTGGATCAGCTGACCCTGAAGTCTTCCCTACATGTAGACTTCCAATTACACAAATGAATGAGTCACCTTTGTTAGGTAATCCAGTTTGAGTTGGATTTTCTGTCCTTTCAACTATGAGTAACCAAGTAGAGGCAAAGGTACTGACAGACTCCTTGTTTTCCTACAACTGTTGTCCCTCTTATGGGCATTCTAATGAATGAAGAGAGGGAGAGGGCTGTGTTGTAAAGGGTGGTATGAACTAGGTAGGTACCAGTTCCACTCTATTGCCTGCCATGTAAACTTGGCAGTTTCTTTTCTTCTCTGGTTCCAGGGTATTTATTTATTTATGGGCATTATACTTGTTTGCAGCCTGTATAACACAATAAGCTTTATGTTTGTTGTTGGGGAGCCAGGCTGAACAAAAAGGGGAATCTGGATGTTTGTCCTTGACAGGCCCTCAGTCATTGAGAATAGACAGGAACTGGGACACACTTCTGCTTAAGTAGTAGATAGAGCTGGATGATTGTCTCACTGTCATTAGATGCTTTCTCCATGGCTTGTAGATCCTGAAGCTGTAATATTTTGCAGTCAGAGGCAAAAACAATGGTATTAAAAAGCAAAGACTGCTAGTAACCACAGACAGTGCCATATAGAAAAGGAAACTATTGAGAGGAGAGACAAGGTAAAAATAAGTGAGAGGAGGAGAGAGCCCATAGATGATAATGGATTCCTGAGGCTTTGAAGGACAAATAGGATTTGCTGGATGGGAGAAGGTGAAGAATATTCTGAGTATGAGCAGGGTCATAAAGGTAGATGAGTAGTCACTTCAGTGGGACCAGTACAGGATGCACAGTGGAAAGTCTGGAGAGAAGGCTAGAAAAGAGAATGTACTGAGGTTTGCAGTTATCTATGACTGCTAAGAGAGCTCAGTCGGAAAGAGTCACCTAAAGTTCCAGTGGAAATGGGATGGATTGTTAGAAAGAGGGGAGGAGTGAGGGCAGTGCTCATTCAGACCAGCCATGCACCATGACCTGACTGATGACTGGGTACAGAATAGACTGGGAAACACTTAGACCTAGGATTAACACTGGCAGCTCAGATGTGAGACAAGCAGAGGAGTGAACAAGCCTAGTGACTGTTGTGCACTCATTTGTCTTAAGTGAGGAGAAACCCAAGGGTAAGAAGGGCTGTGAACTCAGGCTCTGACTGTTGAACTTGAGCCGCCTAGAGGACACTCTGGTACTCAGAAAGTGATCCCACAGGAGGGATGATGAGATTCTACATCTGTGTACTGTTAATAACACTGTGGGAAATCAGCAAGCTTGTCAAGTAGATGAACTGCACTTGGACTTACTTGGAGGAATCATTGCTCTGTTGAAGCAAAACAAACTGGTGGATGCAGAAAACTCAGGGGCAAGGTGAGCACAGCAACAGAGAGCTCTGTACAAGACCTAGGAGAAACGTTTGTAGAAGCAGGGATGAATGTTTTGGAGAAATGAGAGAGTGACTTACTTTCCTTTAGTGAATGTCAAGTAGTTGAAGATTATTTTCATTGAAGAAGACTAATTCTCTTAGTTTTTTTTTTTAAACCAGCCATTATTCAGGGAAGGTTGCTCTTTTGTATTCAACTCTTATTCTATAACAAGGTAATCAAAAAGTTCATTTCGGGATTCATTGAGCAGGTCCAGAAATGTGTGAATCAGCTGTGAAGAACATTTCTGCTTACCTCTTCCTGTGCTCCCAAGGATGCTTGTCTGTGAAGTCAGAGTTGTAGCCTTAGGGAAGATCCTTTCAAGTAATTCCTTTTCCTCTCTTGGCTAACCTGTGCCACATTTATTCACTTGAGCAGTGAAACCTTTTTTGTAACTTGTTGTTTTAACCTTCCTTCCTTGAAGCTTTTTTAATTAAAAAAAAATCCTGGTAGGTTTCTTATTAGCATGTATTCATTGTGAAAGCTTGGTTAGAGATCACTCATTCATTGCCACTGCGCTGAACTCGATATGCCTACAGGTCCATCTTGTTGGCATCCAGTCCTCCTTGGATCACTCTAAATAGTTCCCATTCTCCTTTGGGAACTTTTGGAGATGGCTTTCAAGTCATGCAGAAACATGCCAAGGGGAATCTGCCTGACTAATGGACTTGGTATAATGATGTTTATGACTTGTGGAGATTTTCAAAATGCTAGCGAGGATTCCAGCTTGTTCTGTTAGATAAAAACCAGGCTCTGTTTTTTGCTGTGAAAGGCCCACTAGTAAGGGCAAATTGTATTCAGTTGAACACTGTTTATGGCTTTCAGATAACGCTAAAACAATAATATTTTGTAATGCTAACATCTGAACATATTGCCCATCTCCTACCCCAAGTACCCAGTCTCTAGTCCCCTGAAAGGAAAGCACAGCCTCATAGTGAAGTTTGTCCTATACCTCAGCCAGTGGCTCCAACCTGGCCAACCCCTAGATCTGACTCTAACTTCTCTTGGGCCTTTTAGCTGTTCCACCCTGCACTCTGTAGCTCACCTTGCCCTTTTTATTGCCTCCTTAGTTTCTGGTATGAGTGCTGCTCAGTCCTACTGTGCAGGAGGGTCAGGATCCAAGTCTGTCTGGCTAGCTGTTGACTGCTCTAGCAGCAACATGATTTCTAACAAAATGTGTCAACACCGTACAGGATAAGAAGAACCAAAGAAGCATGTTTGCCATCTTCCCCATTCATAAAAATCCTTTGTAATAAACACCTTGACCACTTCATGGGTTCTTGCATAAATCAAGTGAGGTATTGGAAAGAAAAACTCCTTTAAAAAGATGAAGGATTGCCTTCCATTATGGGATTTTCCAACTGTGTTTTTAATCCTAATGTCTCTTGAGCTAAGGAGTATCACATGACTCTCCTGCAGAGGTTCTCAGACTGCACACAGCATCATCAATGAGCTTTCTTGGTCACTGATGGCCCTTCCCCACCAGGAAGTGCTAGTGCTTTGCCTGTCTGTGCACCTGAGCCTGCTGCTCAGGCCCCAGAGCCTCCAAACACACCCTACTCATTTTTTGCCCTGTTTCTGTGGTTCCTCTTCTGCTATGAAAGCTACCAGTCCTAGCTTCTGTGAAGATGACTCCTTTCCTCACAGTCCCAGCTATCACTTTAAAAGTCTATTTGGTTTCTCTCTCCATGCAATAGATCAGGCGTGGAGGCCTCGCGCAATGCGTCTGTTACCTTAGTTCTAGGAGTTAGGAGTTAGAACATAGCTCGTCCAGGTCCTTTGCTTCTGGGCTCTTCACAGGGCTAAGGTCAAGCTATTGGGTCATCAGAAGGATGGACTGTTAGAAAGATCTGCTTTAAGTGTCCATGGAATTGACTAGAATCAGTTCCTAGCAGGTCTGGAGTGCAGAACCTCAGCTTTTGCTGTTTGTATACCGGAGGCTGCATTTGGCTGCTTCCTATACATGTCCTTCCTGTTTGTAGCTGGCTTCATGAGACTGAGTAAGAGAGTCAGCTAGCAAGATGCAAGGCACAGTCAATGTAACTCAATTATGGAAGTGGTATCCCATTATCTTTGCTTTATTCTGTTGCTTAGAAACAAATCATAGGCCCTGCCTATGCTTGAGGTTGGAATTATATAAGGACATGAAACAAGAAGGTGGACATGATTTGGGCCATTGCTGGCCTGGTTACCACAGATATTTCCTTTTTAAGCCCTCACTTATTTCTTCCAACAGATGTGTGATCATCCTTTTTGTGACTCTTCTCTATAGCTACCTAGCTGCCTTTTGCCTTTACTAGTATTTTTATGGTTGGCTTGGGTTTTTATTTCCTCCACATGACTGCTTTTGCACATCTTTAACTCAATTGCAGCTCCTAGAACAGTTTTCTTTTGTTTATTGTTCTGCAAAAGATGCCTTCCTTCTATTGAGTGAAACTGAGGGAGCAAACTAGTCCCTCTCTTATGTAATCTTGAGTCTCCTTTTTTGCTCAGCAGCTACACAGCATCCATTTTATAAATCTATAAATGTGAGAATTAGTAGCAAATCAGTGACTTATGCACATGTCTATAAGCTAGCTGGAATGGTTACTCACATTGCCCTGATTTGCATTCAATGCTAGAGTCTGTTATCTTATTAAGAAGAAGCAGTTGTCCATCAAAGACACAAACAATACCAGCTTAAAACATTAGCTGCTTTTAAGTGGTTCATTGTTCTGTTTCCTGGGAGCTTGATGGATCTTAGAAATGATACAATCTATAAAAACTAATTCATTTCTGTTTAAACTAGCTGGCTTCTGTCCCCCTTTAGTTTTATTTTTTTATTTTTTTTAAATCTTTCTTTTTACATTTATTTATTTTATGTGAGTACACTGTTCTTCTCTTCAAACACACCAGAAGAGGGCATTGGATCCCATTACAGATGGTTGTGAGCCACCGTGTGGTTTCTGAGAATTGAACTCAGGACCCCTGGAAAGCAGTCAGTGCTCTTAACCACTGAACCATCCCTCCAGCCCCCGTCACATTCCCCTTTAATAATCATTTTGTGGTCCCGCTATTTCTAGGTCATAACAAATGAATTGAAAAGAGGGCTGGCCTTTGGGGAAGCAGAATTTAATTTCTTTCCCTTCAACCAGCAGTGATCTAGTCTTCATTATGCCTATTTAAGATGTTCTATAGGGTGAATAGTCAATATACTTTAAAAGGCTTGTAACAGACATGGTATCTTTTGGTATCTGTAGGCCTGCAAACTCCAAATGTAGTATAATTCATCTGGTTTAGCTTTTTCCCATGCTTGGGGTCCAATCCCCGAGTGACTCTCTAAGATAGCTTCTAACCTTTTTCATTACTTGTCCTGTTAATGTGCTAACTAGTCTTTAGAAGGCAGATAAAGAAATGATAGTCTAGTTTTAGTGAACACATTTGTGGTACCGAAATGTAGACATCACAGTAGAATGAGATGACTGGTCCCTTTAAGAAAAGCTGAGGTGAAAGCCAACTTACACTTGGAGGAATCTTTCATCTGTTGAGAAAGATGCAGAATGGGTGCATTAGAGACAGACAGAGGTGAAAGCACATGAGTGTGTACGTCTGCATTTTAGGCCTTAGGGGAGCCATGAGGCTAAAAGCCAATTAAAGCTTTAGTAGAGAGGAATTTAAAAGTCGTTTCTCTTGGGCAAAGGAAAGATTTGGAGCAGAGAGTGCTCAGAGAAAAGCAGGAGGGAGTTGAATTAATGCAGTCAACTCCAGGGAATTGGAATCACTGCAAAGCCCCATCTAAGATGAGCCTGTGAAGGATTCAGGTTGGGCCCCCATAGAGACTCTAGGACTTGGAAACCTGGGGATATGTTTCGTGATCAGCCTAAAGAGGAGAACAGCTGCATCCTGCCATGTTGGTTCCTCCCTTCTCTAACCTCTTACCAGTTTTCAAATTAATATAGTTCAGAGAAATTGGGAGTTTTTTTTTTTAAATTTCTTACTGATTGGGCATGAACTTTTTCATTCACATATTTATCTTAATATATTAAGGCTTTCTTTTTAGCAGCCTCTGTATTTTTATCAGGTGGTCTAGTATTACCTAATATTCCAGCTGATATTCCTAATCTCTGTCACAGGATGGAGACTGTATATCCATCTTGGACAGAAAATATCAGCATATGTTTGTTCCATTGTGACCTGGAACTCAAAGAGAGTCCAAAATGAAGTTGACTGTCCCTGTGTCTAGAACCAAGGCAAATCACTCAGATGGCGTGCTTTCCTTTCCCATTCTATGTCCATCGATGCCATTTCATTTCTGAAGGTAGTGTGGCATCCTAGGAAGAGGATGAGGTATTGGCATTATCAGAGTCAAGCTTGAATCCTGACCTATCACTGTGCTTTCCTAACTGGCATCCATTGAAAAGCCTGATATTTTGTACTTTTGAGCCTTGTTTTTCCGAGCTTTAGAATTGTAGTAGAATTCCCTGCCTACTTCACTTGGACTGCTGGGAATATTAAATCTAGTGCTGTATGTGAATCATCTGATTCAATGCCAAGTATGTGATATCAACTCAGCGACGAGTTACTAGTTACTAAGTTCAGTGATCAGCACCAAGCTTTTCATGTACAGGCCTATGTTTTGGGACACGTTCTCATAGAGGTTTCTTCTAGAGTGTGGAATAATGAGCTCTGTATATGTTGGGTCTCCCTCCCACTTTTTACAGATGAGGTTGGCTTCCATGTTTCAGAGGAGACAAGGCCCATGTGTCATCTCATCTGCAGTGTATCAGTGCAGAGCAGTTGGCATATCAGGCGCTCTGCCTGAGGTTAATCTTTTCTCCTGGGCTCTGATCTTACTCCTTCCTTCCCAGAGGCCCCTCCTTTTCCTAATTGTGCTCACTTCTACCACACCTTCTTGACTTGTTTCTTCCCATCATCAGCTAACCATTCCAAGCCTCTCTTATCTTAAAAAAATAAAACATTCAAAATCATGTGGCACTTTCTATTCCTATATAGCCACCACCCTGTATTATTCTGTTCTCTCACAGCTCAACTTCCTGAGCCCAGTCCACACCCTCATCCCACAGTCCACATCACACTCACTTTCTCAGGCACAGCATCCTGATTTTTCTTTGTTTTATTCATTACAATTGGTCTCACCAGCATTACCTGTGACCTTGTTACTATAGCTACATTGATGAACATGTATTTCCCATTGAAATGCTTTCAGGCTTCTGTGACCTGACATCAGCCTCCTTTTTTTTTTCTTTTCTTTTCTTTTTTCTTTCTTTCTTTTTTTTTTTTTTTACTACCTTGCCAACCACACCTAAGGTTCCTTTGGAAACTTTTCTTCTGTTTCTTTACTTGAAAATTGACATTCCAGGGCTCTCATCCTTCCTAATCTAAACAATCTCTGAGGGAGAGCCATTGTGTTCATTCATCTATTCTCTATACACAGGTGACTTCCATAGAGTAGTTCTAGCCCAAATCTTCCTCTTGAGCAACATATCTAATAGCAGATGCCTCAAGCTCACTAACCCCCTTGAGTTTATGTCCTTTCATGCTTCCCTCAGTGTGCTCTTCCTGTGCCAGCTCATTGCTCCCCATGCTTCAGTGTGCTTTAGAATCACTGAAAGGCTTGTTAAAATACAGATTTCTGGGCCTTGTCCCCAGAGCTTTTGAGTCAGTAGGTATGAGGAGGAGCTGAGGTTATGATTTGCATAGGTCCCCAGGTGATGTTTATGCTACTAGTCTGGAAAATATACTTTGAGAGTGTCTTTTATAAGAAAATAAGGCACAATTTTCTGTGGCCTGCTGTACCTTATATACCCCTGCAGTTCCAGATCCCCACGGACCTCTAAATCTTTTTGAGTTTTTCTTCTAACTGCCCCTTTGTCCAGATCCTTCTGCAACTAGAATGCCTTCTTTCTTTCTTTCTTTCTTTCTTTCTTTCTTTCTTTCTTTCTTTCTTTCTTTCTTTCTTTTTCCCCCTCCATTAGTTTATTAATTCAATTTCCATTCTGATTGTAGCCCCTCCTTCCCAGTCCCACTCTTACACCCTGTGCCCCCATTCCTCCTTCCCCTGAGAAGGGGAGGTCCCCCATAAATTACCCACCAATCCTGGCAGGACAAAGGGCATCCTTTCCCACTGAGGCCAGACAAGGCAGTCCAGCTATGGAAAAGGGATGCAAAGGACCACAGCAGAGTCAGACGACCCACCACCCCCACCCCCGTTGCAGTTGTTAGGGGATCCACATGAAGAGTAAGCTGCACATCTGCTACATGTGTGTCAGCAGCCTAGGTCCATCCAGCCCATGCATACTCTTTGGTTGGTGGTTCAGTCTCTGTGAACCCCTGTAGGTCTTCTTGTGGTGTCCTTGACCACTCCAGCTCCCTTATTCCTTTCACCATTCTTCCACAAGATTCTCTGAGCTCTGCCTATTGTTTGGCTGTGAGTCTCCACATCTGTTACCATCAGCTGCTGGGTGAAGCCTCTCAGAGACAGTTATGCTAGGCTCCTGTCTGGAAGCATAGCAGAGTATCATTAACAGTGTCAGGGGTTGGCTGTCTCCCATGGGATGGGTCTCAAGTTGGGCCAGTCATTGGTTGGTTATTCACTCAAGTACTGCTCCATCTTTACCCCTGCACTTCTTGTAGGCAGGACAAAAATTTTTTTTTTTGGCTTAGTTTTTCAAGACAGGGTTTCTCTGTGTAGCCCTGGCTCACTCTGTAGACCAGGCTAGCCTCGAACTCTGGCAAGACAAATTTTGGGTTGAAGGTTTTGTAGGTAGGTTGATGTCCCCTTCCTCCACTGGAAGTCCCTGTGTGGCACATTTACACAATGGAATACTACCCAACTATTAAAAACAAAGACATCATGAAGTTTGTAGGCAAATGGATAGAACTAGAAAATATCATGAGTGAGGAAATCTAGAATGCTTTCTTATAGTAACTTACTGTTCCTCCTGCCTCCAGTCCATTTTCCTGAATCTTTTTCCAATACAGGTACTAGTATAAATTTCTTCACATAAAGATCATGTCAAGACTGTTGCCTTCATTCTCATTTAGCTCCCCACTGATATAAATCTAAACTCTATTTACAGAGAACCTTCTCCCTCCCTGTTTTGCATATCATGAATTAGGGATACAAAAATGAAAGAAAAGAAAGGAAGAATGGAAGGAAGGAAAGAAGAAAGAAAGAAAAGAAAGGGAGGAAGAAAGGAGAGAGAGAGAGAGAGAGAGAGAGAGAGAGAGAGAGAGAGAGAGAGAGAGAGAAGCATATGTCTCATCTGGTAGAGTACTTGTTTAGAATGTGTGACGGCCTGGGTTTAATCCCCAGCACCACACAAAACTGGGTGTGCTGACATGTGTGTATAATTCTAGCACTTTGAAAGTAGACACAGGAGAATCAGGAGTTCAGGGTTGGCCTCTGCTGTGTTGAAGGCTAGCCTGGGTAGTGGGTGGGGAGAAGAAAACAAACAGCAAATATGGCAGCCAATTTTATACACCTCATTACCACTTATTCTTCCTGTTAGCCCTTTATGTTTTGAATCTGAAATATTGTTACAGGCTCAGGTTTTAAATGCCTTTTCTCCATTTCTTGATGCTATTTTAGAAGGCTACAGACCCTTTAGGAGATAGGGTTTGACTTTGCTGATGAAAGTAAGTCTCTAGGGTTAGGCCATCAATTGAGCCTTAGTTACAGATACTTTCTTCTTTCTGATCTGCCTGATAAAAATAATTGTTCTCCATCGAATGCTGGAGCTACTATGATATGATCTGCTCAGTTGTATAAGACCAAACAACCATGGATTGAACCCTATGAAACTATGAGGCAAAGTAATTTATTACTTCTGTAAATAATTTCTTCCAGGAATTTTGGATAGAGACACAAAAGTAACTAATACAGAAAATTAGCACCAGCAAAATGGAATCAGTACTATGAGTAAAGTGATCATGTGGATCTTTGGCTTTTAGAACTGGTTTGTAGAAGCAATACGAAAGTGTTTGGAACTACAAGCTAGAGAAGTGGTTGAATGATGTGAAAGGAACTTGCCGAGCCATTCTGGTAGGAATTTGGAAGGTCAGATTGCCTGTAGAAATGTGGACAGTAAGAGGAAGGACTCTCCTGGGAGTTGGAATAAAGGCATTCCATCAAAGACTTTGTATTTTATCCACAATGTCCTGAAAATTCAAATGATGTTGATTCCAAAGGTAATGAATTAATTTGGTGAAGGTATTTTCAATATAACATAGTATTAAGACTTTAGAGTAGTTATTGCTTGCTGCTTTTACCCAGGTTTACAGTGAGAATCATGAGCAAAAGTTAGAGCAGAAGGGTTCAAAAAGTGCCAGTTTGATCAGAAAACGAATATACATGTAGACAAAATTGCTATAATTGTTAATGAGAGTAGAACCATTAAAAAGAAGCTACATGCTTTGTACTGGGACAATAGGAAAGGTATCTTGATATACAGCTTGGCCCATTAAAGGCCTCCCTATAAAAATAAAAACTCATTTGCAAGACTTTTATTTGAAAAGAAAATGCTACTAGTGTGCCATGCTAGAAAAGAGTCCTAGGGGAGATGCTATTCTAGATTCAGTTTCCGCGGGTGCTGGCTAGTTTAGGTCAACTTGACATAAGCTTGACATAAGCAGAGAGGAAGGGAGCCTCAGTTGAGCTTTCAATTGAGAAAATGCCTCCATAAGATTAGGCTGCAGGAACCTCTAGGGCACTTTCTTAATTAGTGATTGATATGGGAGGGCCTAGCCCATTGTAGGTGGTGTCACCCCAGACTAGTAGACATGAGTTCTATAAGAAAGCAGGTTGTACAAGCCAATTGGAGAAGGTCAGTAAGTACTTCAAGGCCTCTGTATCAGTTCCTGCCTCTAGGTTCCTGCCCTGCTTGACTTCCTGTCCTGACTTCCTTTCATGGACTATGAAGTAGAAGTATAAGCCAAAGAAACCCTTTCTTCCCCAAGATGTTTTTGGTCATGGTGTTTCATCACAGTAATAATAACCCTAATTAAGACAACAAGGTGCTCAGAGGCAAGTGTAGCCATGTCCAAGAGGGCCCAGCATTTTTTCAAACTAGCAATAGAATTTGGTCCTATCCATAGAGAGCTTTTTCTCAGGCATACAGAATGCAAGAGTTAGAGAAATCATGGATCTCTCCACCAGGATTTCTGGGAAGAAAACAGTCTGAGGATCATTCAAAAGAAATGGGATCATTTCTACCCGTAGGGAGACCCTGAGAGGTCAGGATTTTAATATGAAACTTGTGCTGTAATTGTGAGGTCATGATGCTGAAAATGCCGAAAGTATGGTATTCTTGCTAAGGAAAACTCTAGGCAGTGAGTGGAATTGCTTAGGCCGCGTGTGCTGTAGGCTGCCAGGCAACAGGGCTGGGGCTGCCAAAGCCCATTGGTGCCTGATCATGATACCATGTGCTCCAGATAATGGGCAGGGAGCTGCAAGGTTTGCTGTCCACTTACCACGCTGAATCCTCCTTGCCATCCTCCTGCTCTTCACTTGGGGAATGGAAATGTTTGCTTTGTGCCATTGTATAGTGGGAGACTATAACAGCTAAGGTTTTACCTCAAGTCTCAGGAGAGACTTCAGATTTTGAACACTGTGGGAACTATTAAGACTGTGGAGGCACTTGATGTTGGGCTAAATGTGCTTTTGTGTTATGAGGTGGCCATGATTTTTTTTCTGATAGAACTCAGGCTTACCAGTCCAAGGGTGACAATGGGTTAGACCCTCCCACATTAATCACTCATTAGGAAAATGCCCTATAGGCTCCCTACAGCCCAATCTTATAGAGGCCTTTCCTAGCTGAGTTCAATTGAGGCTCCCTCCTCTCTGATGACTCTAGCTTGATTCAAGTTGCCCTAAACTAGTTAGCACTCTTAGAAACTGAGTCTAGGCTTCAGGTTGGTGGGTGGGGTGAATGGTGGTGGGGTAGGGGGCTGGGGCTGTATAGCAGTAGAAGATTATGTTTTAAATTTGAAACATATCCCACAGGATCCTGTTTTGAATGTGTATTCCCAAGCTGGAGGGTTATACTCTAGGGAGCCTGTGGAACCTTTAGGAGTTAGGGCTTAGCTGCAGAAGTAGGTCAATAGCAGCAGATCGGGCCCTATTTTTGGGCCTCTCTGTTTTCTGGTCTGCCACATGTGAACAGCTGTCTTCTGGCACAATCTCCTGTAACCATGGTGCTCTCCTCTGACACAGTAGCTGAGCTGAAGCTGAAACTGTGAGCTAAGACATTCAGTCCAGTAAGTTGATTCTATTTAGTATTTTAGTTGCAACATAAGGTTGTAGGTTACATTTTATATAACAAGAAATGTGACTTATTTGACATTTTTGCTATTGTCTTCTATAGTCTTGGAAGTCACTTGTGCCCAGGTTAAAGGATTAGATTCACTCAGAACTCATCCTAGGAAACTAGGCTCAAACCTGTTATTCTATCACTTAGGAGGCTGAGGAAGGAGGATCATGAATCTGAGGCTAGTCTAGATTATGAAGCAAACCCTTGTCACAAAGCTACCCAACCAAGTAACAACAAAGCACCTCACAGTAAGAGCTGATGAAGACAGTAATGTTAGTACTGTCTAACAATATTTGTTAGCAAACTTGTGTCAAGGTTACTACATGATCACATGCCTTATACAGTTCTCAGTTATAAAGGTAAAAATTTAGGGACAGAATAACCTATTCAAAGCTGCTTAGCTTAAAGAAGTAGAACTTGGGTTTTAAATTACCTCTCTGACACCAACTTCATGAGATTTGTCACCTCTATGGATGAAAGCAGTGAAATTACACCAAGAGGACCCTATCATTTGAGAACTCTAAGACTTACAACTTCCATGTCTGTTTATAACTGAATTACAGATTTCTCTGCCACCATCCTATACACATTGGAGCTCATCCACCACAACTATCTTGTTTCTAGATCTATACTGTGTTTGGAACAGCTTAGACTGGAGCCATGATGGGTTCTGGACCCCATTTCTGCTAAGCACCTTCTTGCTTGAACCTTGAGCTATGCTACTTCCCCTCTTTAACTACTTATTACTTTTCCACAAGACTCTTGACTTGTGGATTAATGAGAAAAAGCAATGTGAAAGTACCTGCTTCTATCTACCCCTTGTGCTTTTGCCTTAATGGGACAGTGGGCAGTGCCACAAGGAAAGCCCACTGTGTTTCTTGTGAAGACTGTCACTGCCACTTTTTATTGTTCTCCACCCACGGTCACCTGGAAAATATCTTCTAGCAATGACAGTGAGCTTTTTATTCAGACATGCCCTCCCTCAGAAATTTTTAAATATCTCAAGGCTGCCTTCTGACAGCTTGAAGAAGCTAAAGCATTTGGCACCTCAAACCGCTTACAGTAGTTAGGGTGACCTCTGAGAGGTGAATGAGGGACTGGGTGTTAGAAAGATTCCCTGAGAGGTAGAAACATAGGGAAAAGAGTCATGAAAATGGCTGTTTTCTTCCTCTTCAAGATGCTGGCTTCTTCCTCACCCTCCTGACCTAAGACCAAGGCCTGGCAGCTTAAAATAAAGGTCTTTCAGGGCTCTTTTCTAGGGATAGCCCCTCTGTCAATGGGATGGCTCAACAAATTCAAGGCCAGATCAGGATGTGTTTACACAGTGGTCATCTGTCTTATCTTTCTTAAGAGGAAACAACCCTAAATTAGGAGAGGAAGACCTTTCAAAGAATTTATAAAACCCCAGCCCCCAAGGGGAGACTACTCGGGTTTCTCAGGTACCCCCTCTGCTTCTTGGAGGGGTATTCTCTCTGTGTGTTTGATATCTGTGTATTTACTTAACCTTTTAAAAGAAAAAAGCCTTTCTTTAGTGGCTTGGGGGAAAAATTCTTGGGGCTGCTGAGTAATAAAGAGCACTTTTGCTCTTGCAGAGGACCTGGGTTTAGCTCCCAGCACCCACATGGTGGCTCACAACCATTCAGAACTCCAGTTTTATGGAGTTCTTGATCCCGTGCCTTATTCTAACTTCTGCAGGCACTATTCATACGTGATACACTTACATACATGTAGGCTAAACAGTCATACACAGTAAATAAAATCAATTTGAAAAATTTTTTAAATAGTCCGGATGACATTGAGAATTTGATTAGTGGTTGTGGAGCTAGAAAAAAAGCCCAGATTCTTGACAAGAATCTGAGACCTTCAGACTCCACCATCAGGGTAGACCTAGAACAGCCTCGACTATGGATCTGTAGTTCAGGGTCAAGGTGACTGACTGGGGCAAGTAAGGGATCTCCACTCTTGATTGGTTGACGGGCTGGCAATGTCTCTGGCTATCTGGCAAAATCAGGTGGAAATTCTTTTAAAAGAAAGATTTCTTAAGCATAGGCCTCAGATTATTCAGTGATCTGTAAATGGAATTATAAATTCTAGCTAGCTCATATAAAAGATACACAATCCAGGCATTTCATTTGCAAGCTGTCAGCCTAGATTAGGCAGGCTTTGGAGCTATTCTAACTTATGTCCCAGCCACACACATAGCCCTTGTTACTTGCTGTTTCTCTTGGCCACATGCTCATGGTCCATCTCTTCTCATGGTAGCCTCCCCCCAGCCCCACTTTCTTCTTTCTTTTCTCTCTCTACCTGCGGCCCCCAGCCAGGTAACTGAAAATCCCCTACCTCTATCTATTGGCTAATCCTAGGCTTCAGCCTTCTATTGATAAATTAACTTGGGGAGCAGGGTTCATACAACAAAAGCTGGAGTACCTCAGAATTTCCTCATTGGGGGCATCCAGATCTTGGGGTGGGGGGCATTTTTAGCATTCAAATACATAGCAGCACCAGATCAACCTCCTACAGTGATCAGTACATAAATATACTCAGGCACTCAAGGAAAGCAGAGACCTAGAGTTAAAGCCAGTAAGAAACCACAAAGGAGTCCCTTTTAAAAATTTTATCAGTGGTTAGAGGGATGGGTTAGTGCTTAAGAGTACTTGTTGCTTTTCAAAGGACTCAGGTTCAACTCCCAGCACCCACATGGCAATTTATGTCCACCTGTAACTCAAGACCTGAAGGATCCAGCACCCTCTCTGACCTCTGAGGGCCTGTATATGCAGCCAAATCATCTATAAAAGTTTTAAAAATTATATTATTAGATATTGAAATCATCTCAGTCTGAAAACTTCACTTTTCCCTGTTAAAATAAATAAAAGATAAGCCTGGAGATACTTGCAAAAAATAAAAAACTAGGCTGGACATGTCGGTACACCCCTTTAATCCTAGTGCTTAGGATATAGAGGCAGGTGGATCTCTGTGGCCAGCTTGGTCTACAAAGAGAATTAAAGATACCCAGGTCTATTACACAGAGAAACCCTGTCTTGGAAAAAAAAGCCAAAAGCCAAAAATCAAAACAAAACTCTGAGTCATATTATAGCAAATTGGAAAAGAAACAAGAATAACTTTACATTAGTGAAATTAAAACTCAATGAATGAGAAAAAGAATTCACTTACTTAGTGTGACGAGAAAAAAGTTGATAGAGCTCATTGAAAATTGGTAGAGGACAGTAAATAAATTGGAAGATGGTAAGAAAAATGTATTCAGAGGACAGCACAGAGAAAGATAGAAACTAAAGCACAGAATGATGTGATTAAAGAGTAGTTTGAGTCCTAGCAGGAAATGAGACAAAAAGGGCAAGCAAGTGACTTTGAGAAGCTGGCCGAGATATTCTGAAACAGGTGAAAATGTAAGTTTAGATAAGGTGGAAACTTGATAAAAATCAAAAGCAAAGAGAAAATTTTAAAAGAAGCTAGGTTGACCATAGACTTTTTTAAAAAGGTTATAGACTGGGTAGTGGTGGGGCACACCTTTAATCCCAGTACTCAGGAGGCAGAAGCAAGTAGATCTCTGTGAGTTTGGGGTCAGCCTTCTCTACAGAGTGAGTTCCAGGACAGCCAGGACTATTACACAGAGAAACCCGGTCTCTAAAAACAAAAACAAGAAACCAAAACCCAAACCAAAAATGATTATACTATAATTACAACATTTCTCCCTTTTCCTCCTCCAAATCTTCCCACATTGCTATTCCTACTCTCCTTCAAATTCATGGACTCTTTTCTCACTATTATTGCTTGCACATGTGTGTATGTGTGTATGTATGTATGTATGTATGTATGTATAAACACAGATAATCCCAAATATGACCCGTGCCCTCTGTATAGTGTTCCTTGTATGTATATTTTAAGGGCTAAGCATTTGACATTCCTGGACTACGTATTGGTGTGCTCTTCCTGGGGCAGAGTACTTCTCTTGCTCCAGCTTCCCTCCCTTGCCTGCTGTGTAAGGTTGAGGCCGTGCAGGCCTTTCCTCATCTCTTTTGGCATGTCCATTGGTGTTCTTGTTCAGTTCCTATTTGGGCGGTCATGTTGGTAAGACTTTATATAGTGTCACTTCTGATATTACCAGGAGACACAATCTTACAGCAAACTCCATGATCATCTGGCTTTTACAACCTTTCCATCATTGACTTTTTATGTAATATAATCCTGATCACATTAATGTCAAAAATTTCAATGACTTTCTATCTTCAAGGTATAAACTAGAACTCTTGGAGTGTCATATGAGGCCTTCTATGGTCTGGTCCTTACACTCAGATATACAAACCCTTCCTATGCTCTATCCTCTGCTCAGTTTATCCTTGATTAGGTGCCTTTGTTGATGTTTTTATCCCTTCTGAAATTACCCCAAGGTCTGTGCCTCCAGCCAGCTCCTACTCAGCATTCCTACTTCAGCTGGGAAGTTAAGGCTCTGTCAACTCTACCCAGTTCCTATCATATAACCTTGGGACACACTGCTTGTTTGTAATTACCAAGCCATATACTTCCAAAGTATATAACTTTGTTTGCCTTCTAACCCAGGTGAACCCTGGGGAGGGAGACAGTAATGTCTGACGTACCTTAGATATTTTGGTGAGGAAACAGTACCTTGACTTGACATTTTGTGGCCTTTTCATCTTACTCTGATCTTGTGTGGATAGAAGGTCACCATAGCTAGTGCACACATCCTGTCATCTTCTGGCTCTGCTCTTTCTTTTTTTATTTTTTATTGGATATTTTATTTACATTTCAGATGTGATCCCCTTACCACATCCCCCTAACCCCCACCCAGGAACCCCCTATCTCATTGCCCCTCCTCCTGCTTCTCTGCGGATGTGCCCCTATCTACCTCCCCCACCTCCCCACTCTGGAATTCACACACACACAGTGTCCAGCCTTCATGAGACCAAGGATCTCTTCTCCCACCTATGCCCAACAGGGCCATCCTCCCTTACACATACAGCTGGAGCCATGGATCCCTCCCTAAGTGCTCCCAGGCTGGTGGTTTAGACCCTGGGAGCTCTGGTTGGTTGGTATTGTTGCTCTCCTCATGGGGCCACAAACCCTTTCAGCTCCTTCAGTCTTCTCTCTCCCTCCTCCATTGGGAACCCCTTGATCAGTTCAATGGTTAGCTGTGAGCATCCGCCTCTGTATATTTCAGGCTCTGGCAGACCTCTAAGGAGACAGCTATATTAGGCTCCTATCAGCATGCACTTCCTGGCATCCACATCAGCATCTACCTTTGGTGACTGCACAAGGGATGGATACCCAGGTGGAACAGTCTCTGGATGGCCCCTCCGTCAGTTTCTGTCCCACGCTTTGTTTCCATATTTGCTTCCATGAGTATTTTCTTGCTCCTTCTAAGAAGGACCGAAACGCCCCCACTTGGTCTTCCTTCTTCATGAGCTTCATGTGGTCTGTGAGTTGAATCTTGGGTATTTCAAGCTTCTGGGCTAAAATCCAGTAATCAGTGAGTGAATGCCATGAGTGAATTCTTTTGTGATTGGCTTACCTCACTCAGGATGATAATTTCTAGTTCCATCCATTTACCTAAGAATTTCTCAAATTCATTGTTTTTAATAGCTGAGTAATACTCCATTGTGTAAATGTACCACATTTTCTGTATCCATTCCTCTGTTGAAGGACATCTGGGTTCTTTCCAGCTTCTGGCTATTATAAATAAGGCTGCTATGAACATAGTAGAGCATATGTCCTTGTTATATGTTCGAGCATCTTCTGGGTATATGCCTAGGAGTGGTATAGCTGGGTCCTCAGGTAATGCTATGTCCAATTTTCTGAGGAACCACCAGACTGATTTTCAAAGGGGTTGCACCATCTTGCAATCCCACCAACAATAGAGGAGTGTTCCTCTTTCGCCACACCCTCGCCAGCATCTACTATCACCTGAGTTTTTGATCTTAGCCATTCTGACTGGTGTGAGATGGAATCTCAGGGTTGTTTTGATTTGCATTTCCCTGATGATTAAAGATATTGAACATGTCTCTATGTTGTTTCAGAACTATGTGGGGTGGGTGTTACTACTGGGGTTAGAGTTGAGGCCCAAGATCTGCTCAGTGCTGGGGCCCAGACTGGAAGGAACCAGTGCTCCAGGCCAGGAGTGAATTCCTGGGTCCCAGTGGGTCCCGGTTACTTCCTGTTTGGGGCGGGTGTTGCTGTCTCCTTACCTAGGATACTGCCTGGGTTAGAGCTCTTGGGAAGCCCACTTCCTCTGGGTTTTGTGAGATTGGGTGCAGAGCAGCCGCCTGGGATCTGCTCAGTGCTCGGGCCCAGACTGGAAGGAGTCAATGTGCAGTCTGTAGTCCCCAACAATGGTCAGCAGCAGCTGTGAATGGAAGTAGAAGGATTTAGCAGTTGCTCGGTATCACAAGGCAAGCAGTTGAAGAAGAAAGGGCTATCCTGGGTTTTTTGCTATTCCAAATGAATTTGAGAATTTCTCTTTCTAACTCTGTGAAGAATTGGGTTGGGATTTTAATGGGGATTGCATTGAATCTGTAGCAATTAGACAACAAAAAGAAGTCAAAGGAATAAAAATAGGAAGGGTAAAAGTCAAAATTTCACTATTTGCAGATGATATAATAGTATCCTTAAGTGACCCCAAAGCTTCCACCAGAGAACTCCTAAACCTAATGAACAACTTCAGCAAAGTGGCTGGTTATAAAATCAACTCAAACAAATCAGTAGCCTTCCTCTACGTGAAAGATAAACAGGCTGAAAAAGAAATTAGGTAAATGACACCCTTCACAATAGTTGCAAATAATATAAAATACCTTGGTGTGAATCTAACCAAGCAAGTGAAAGACTTGTATGACAAGAACTTCAAGTCTCTGAAGAAAGAAATCGAAGATCTCAGAAGATGGAAAGATCTCCCATGCTTATGGATTGGCACGATTAATATAGTAAAATTGGCCATCTTGCCAAAAGCAAGCTCTTTCTTTTTTAAATTTATTTGTTTACATCTCAAATGCTGCCCTCCCCTAGTAACCACCTCACAGAGTCCCTTCTCCTATCCCCTTTCTCCTTTTCCTGTGAGCTGTTGGGGCCCTCTTGGGTATCCTCACACCCTGCATCAAGTCTTTGCAGTTAGGCAAATCCTCTCCCAGTGGGGGAAGACAGGACAGCCCTATGTGCTGGGGGGGATGGGAGGGACTCTTGGTCTAGTCATGTATGATCTTTGGTTGGTGGTTCAGTCTCTGAGAGCTGCCAAGGGTCCAGGTTAGTTGACTCTGTTGATCTTCCTGTGGAGTTCCTATCCCCTTCAGTCCTTCTCCCAACTCTGGCTCTGTTCTTCCTGGTAAGACAGATTAACACTGCGCTCTGCCATAGTATGAAGCTGCACTGTGCATGCAGTGAGGTAAGGTACATGCAGGGAAAAGAATATGATGAGAAAATTCTCTGGCTTTGTGGTTCTGTTAGCTTTACAGGAGAGTGAGAAACTCACTAGGTCTGGGATTTGGTGCCCCAGGGACTGTCTCTCCTGAGCCTTAGTGCTTGCAGGAGCTGCTTCCTACCTTAATCAGCAGTTCATTATGCCCACAATGTCTTAAAGCAGATGAAATGTTTATTCATAGTGAATGTTCCCCCGCCCTGTGAGGACCATGTGGTCATTTGTACATTTCACTGGGAAGAGGAGCTCATGAGGTAAGGTTTCCTACTTGATTGATATTGAGACTCGGCATGTTGAGACTTGTTAATTAAAAATTTTGGAAATTACAGATTTTTGTTGTCCTTTGTTCAGAATAGAATAGGCTTGGATTTGCCATATGAGTGTACTGCTCTTTCAATCTGTAAGATTAACACCCCTCTCCTTACTTTTAAAGGCCTTAGCCTTGGTTTTTATTTTTTTATTTTTAATGCATGTGAGTGTTTTACTTGTATATGTATGCATACCACATGTGTGCCTGGTGTCCAGAGAGGCCAGAAAGGTGTGCTGGAGCTCCTGGAACTGGAGTTATAGATGCTTTTAGCTACCCTATGAGGACTGTGAACCAAACCCGAGTCCTCTGCAAGAATAGCAAGCAACCTTAAACACTGCGTGCTCTCTCTCCAGACTCTAAACAAACCTTTTAAAAAGTTATTATTAATTATTTGTGGTGCTGGCTATTAAGCCTAGAACCTCATGTATGCTAGGCAAGTGGTCTGCCAGCCCTGAAAATGTCTGATATGCTTTTAAAGTGTTAAGAATCATTAAGCTTGTTGGCCTATTATTTTTATAGGAAATAGCCAATCAGTATAATTTTTCTAAGGTTGAGTTGCATTTGGTCTTAGACAAGTATTAATGCTAACTCTAGTATACTAGAACTTTCAAACTGTTTGAATAGAATTTCAGATCATCCATAGAAAGAGATAGTATTTTACTTGACTTTCTGTAGTATTTTTCAGGGAGTCTTGAAAAATTGTTTATCTTAGTAATGTACCTAGTTTTGAAAAAAATTCTCCTTTAGGGCTGGTAAGGTGGCTCAGCAGGTAAAGGTGCTTGCCATCAAGCCCAAAGGCCTTTGTCTGATCCCTGGGATCTGCTTGGGAGAAAGAGAGAACCAACTCTGATTTCTACATGCTTATCGTGGACCAAGTGTGCACATATGTGTGTGCACACACATGCACACAAATAAATTAATAAATATATGATAAAGTAATAAAAATAAAATTATCTTTTAAATAAATATTTGGTCTAGAGTTGTTTTCAACAGAAAGGACTTCAGAGCTGGCAGCTCTGTCCTCAGTGTGGCAAACAGCACTGTGGAGGTCACAACCATTTCCCTATTGAGAACCACTAGCAGCTCTGCCCAGTGCTCAGGTCCATGCTGGTATTCCACAGCTCTGTCCAGTGCTCAGGTCCATGCTGGTATTCCACAGCTCTGTCCAGTGCTCAGGTCCATGCTGGTATTCCACAGCTCTGCCCAGTGCTCAGGTCCATGCTGGTATTCCACAGCTCTGTCAGAGCAGTGTTCCTGACAGTCCATCAAAAGCATTTTAAATTTAAATTCATTTCCTACTTTTTCAGACCCATCATTCCTAGTGATGAGGACATACTTAGCAGCCCCTTCCTCCTCTCTTCTGTCCTTCCCTCCCTCTCCTCCCCTCCTCCCCTCATGAAGCATGACCTCTGCTGGCCATTCCTGCTACTGTTGGGATTAAGGCTTTGTTGTGTCTCATGTGGACTGTAATCCCAGCGTTCAAAGCTTGCTTGCTCTATTGTCTGCCGACTCCAGAGCACTAGCAGCTTCATAATCCTAACCTTGGGCTGTATACTCCCAGGAGAGAATCATCTCTGGCTTCTGGGATGCTGTAAGGGACAGTGTCTGAGCTTGTCACTCTCTTTGTCTGAACCTGTATGTTAGAAAATATGTTCTGCTGAGAATAGCTTTGAATCCTAAAATAGTGGTGGCTTAAATGAAAAGAAGTTATGCCTCTCACACATTAAAGAAGACCAGATATGGGCAGGCGATGGCTTGCAGGGTAACCTCACAGGTTCCTCCTGTCCTGCTGCTCTGCTGGCCTCCAAAACCAGAGCGAGTACTCATGGTGAAGCAGATTTCTCCTGCATTCCCACCAGCAGGTATGAGGGAAGAGAAAGCTGGATCTCTGGACTTGAAGGATCCTTCCTGAAAGATACTGGTAATACTTTCCCCCACATGTTACTGGTTAAAGCTATGGCCAAAATGGCAGCCCTTCATAGTTGTAAGAAATCCTAGAGAACATGGTCTTTTGACCAGGCTGCCCTGCTAAAATTTGGAGCACTCATTACTAGGAAAGAAGAGACTAGAAATGGGCAGTAACTAGAGTCTCTGCCATGGAACTTATCCCACCTCTCTCCCAGCCATGTCTTTCTCCTGTGGCAGCTCTTTCCCACCCAGCACTGTGTCTCCAACCCGTTGATAACTACTGTGAATGTCTTACTAGACCATTTCTGTTTCCTCACTTTGTGTGGAGCAGTGGAAAAGTTTTATGGATTTAATAGTTATAGATTTGTGTCTAACCTTTGCTCTACATGGTGGACTGAAAGTTTAAGTACAGAAGTACATAGCATACAAACTGTATTTCAAGCTAATCTACCTGTCACTTTTGAATTGTATTGAGCTGATTGTTGAGCATCATCTTTTGAGGATCTCACAGATGTGATCAACATGTATGGCCAGCTCCAAATCAGAAATCTATATTTCTCTTCCTTCTCTAAATTTTAAGTGTTGTAATGTAACCAATGTAACTGCCAAGGTCATAAAGCTGAAAGTGACTCTCACTGTTCATATGCGGTAACCTTTAAGTCCTCATATAAAATTGCCACCAGTCAATCAGTTTAACTGTAAAATATATCTTACTTCTCTAGGCCTGTACCACAGCTCTGTTCTCATGCCGTTTCTCTCTGCATATTCTCAATCTGCTTTGGTCTTGCCCTGGGCCATGCCACTCTGGGCCATTCCACTCTTGCACAAACCCAGATCCCCATTGTTTCTAGGCTTAAATTCTGGACTCCTGTATCCTGCAAGGAAGGTCCCACCTGATTTCATTGCTGTTGTTCCTTTCTTATCTCTTGCATAACTCATCTTTGCATCTGCTTTCTGGTTCTCTTTCTGGTCCTTGACTGTAGGCAGGACCATACATGAAGAACGCCCTGCCCCCACCTCTTCTACACTTGCCGTTTCTCACACCTTTGCTACTCTTGCCCACACCATCCTTGGGTCTTGATGTAAATGCCATTTCCTCATAAGCCATTCCTTAACCTCTAATCCATATTTCTCTTCCTGTTCCTTTAAGGCTGGTTTTTTTTTTTCTGAGAGTTCATCACAAATTATCATTTCTATATACAGAGTGTTTACTTACTAACACCATTTCCACATTCATGTATATAAGTTTCCTGAGAGCTTAGAACATACTTCTCTTACTAAAAGCCAAATCCTCTAAACTTAAACTCAATAAATATCTAATGTCTCAAATAAATGAATTAATAAATGACTTCAGATTAAGCAATGAAATATCTTTCATTAAACTGGCAACTTTGTTTTTCAATGCAGAGAACCTGGAAAAGTCATGTTTTAGGTATGATGGAAGGAAGTCATGCCTAGACCCACTTTTGTTCTTGGCCTTTCGTTTTAGATGTAATCTGGCATATCTTCTGGGCTGGGAGGCTTGCTGTTGTCAGCATGGAACCTAAAGTGATAGTCACCTTAAAATGTAGCCATCTGTCTGGTGGCCATCCCAGAAGGAGACGTGCCCTGGGTTTGGGCTGTTATGGAAAAACTGATCTCAGCTGAGTATGGTTACACATGCCTTTAATTCCCAGCTCTCAGGAGGCTGAGGCAGAAAGATCACAAGTTCAAGGTCAGCCTCAGCTATTTTCCAAGACACAAGACAACAGATAAGGCAATGAAATAAAAGAAAGAAAAAAAGAAAGGATGAAAGAAGGAAGGAAGGAAGGAAGGAAAGAAGGAAGGAAGGAAGGAAAGGAAGGAAGGAAGGAAGGAAGGAAGGAAGCTTTTTTTCCCCACCACTCTGACTTGATGGTTAACTTTGTAAGTCCAAACACTTAAATATCAGATATCTAGGTAGTGTGCAATTATAATTTTATCTTCCTTTTTTTTCTCAATGAATTGTGTAATCTGTAGAAAACACTGGTAAGATAATGTTACAAAAGAAACCAGCACCGGGTATGTGTGTTTCCTTCCAGACTAGTTTTTAAAAATGTTCTGAAAATCAGGTTTAGGAGTTCTCTGGTGGAAGTTTGGGGGTCACTTAAGTATACTATCATATCATCTGCAAATAGCGATATTTTGACTTCTTCCTTTCCTATTTGTATCCCTTTGACTTCTTTTTGTTGTCTAATTGCTCTGGCTAGGACACTTCATCCTCATCAAAGGAAAAATCTACCAAGGTGAACTCTCAATTCTGAACATCTATGCTCCAAATGCAAGGGCACCTACACACAGAAAAGAAACTTTACTAAAGCTCAAAACACACATTACACCTCACACAATAATAGTAGGGGATTTCAACACCCCACTCTCAGCAATGGACAGATCGTGGAAACAGAAACTAAACCCAGACACTTTGACATTAACAGAAGTTATGAACCAAATGGACTTAACAGACATCTATAGAACATTTCATCCTAAAACAAAAGAATATACCTAAACCTAATGAACAACTTCAGCAAAGTGGCTGGTTATAAAATCAACTCAAACAAATCAGTAGCCTTCCTCTACATGAAAGATAAACAGACTGAAAAAGAAATTAGGGAAATGACACCCTTCACAATAGTTGCAAATAATATAAAATACCTTGGTGTGAATCTAACCAAGCAAGTGAAAGACCTGTATGACAAGAACTTCAAGTCTCTGAAGAAAAAAATTGAAGAAGATCTCAGAAGATGGAAAGATCTCCCATGCTCATGGATTGGCAGGATTAATATAATAAAAATGGCCATCTTGCCAAAAGCAATCTACAGATTCAATGCAATCCCCATTAAAATCCCAACTCAATTCTTCACAGAGTTAGAAAAGGAAATTCTCAAATTCATATGGAATAACAAAAAACCCAGGATAGCGAAAACTATTCTCAACAATAAAAGAACTTCTGGAGGAATCACCATCCCTGACCTCAAGCTGTACTACAGAGCAATAGTGATAAAAACTACCTGGTATTGGTACAGAGACAGGCAGGAAGATCAATGGAATAGAATTGAAGACCCAGAAATGAACCCACACTCCTATGGTCACTTGATCTTTGACAAAGGAGCTAAAACTGTCCAGTGGAAAAAGGACAGCATTTTCAACAAATGGTGCTGGTTCAACTGGAAGACAACATGTAGAAGAATGAAAATTGATCCATTCTTATCCCCTTGTACAAAGCTCAAGTCTAAGTGGATAAAGGACCTCCACATAAAACCAGATACACTGAAACTAATAGAAGAGAAGGTGGGGAAAAGCCTCGAATACTTGGGCACAGGGGAAAAGTTCCTGAACAGAACTCCAATGGCATATGCTCTAATATCGAGAATTGACAAATGGGACTTCATAAAATTGCAAAGTTTCTGTAAGGCAAAGGACACTGTCAATAGGACAAAACGACAACCAACAAATTGGGAAAAGATCTTTACCAATCCTTCATCTGATAGAGGGCTAATATCCAATATATACAAAGAACTCAAGAAATTAGACTCCAGACAACCAAATTACCCTATTAAAAAATGGGGTATAGAGCTTAACAAAGAATTTTCAACGGAAGAAACTCGAATGGCCGAGAAGCATCTAAAGAAATGTTCAGCATCCTTAGTCGTCAGGGAAATGCAAATCAAAACAACCCTGAGATTCCATCTCACACCAGTCAGAATGGCTAAGATTAAAAACTCAGGTGATAGTAGATGCTGGCGAGGGTGTGGAGAAAGAGGAACACTCCTCCATTGTTGGTGGGACTGCAAGATGGTGCAACCACTTTGGAAATCAGTCTGGCGGTTCCTCAGAAAATTGGACATAGCATTACCCGAGGATCCAGCTATACCACTCCTAGGCATATACCCAGAAGATGCTCGAACATATAACAAGGACATATGCTCAACTATGTTCATAGCAGCCTTATTTATAATAGCCAGGAGCTGGAAAGAACCCAGATGTCCTTCAACTGAGGAATGGATTCAAAAAATGTGGTATATTTACACAGTGGAGTATTACTCAGCTATTAAAAACAATGAATTCGAGAGGTTCCTAGGTAAATGGATGGAACTAGAAATTATCATCTTGAGTGAGGTAAGCCAATCACAAAAGAACACACATGGTATTCACTCACTGATTATTGGATATTAGCCTAGAACCTTGAAATGCCCAAGATGCAACTCACAGGCCACATGAAGCCCATAAAGAAGGAAGACCAAGTGAGGGTGATTCGGTCCTTCTTAGAAGGAGCAACAAAATACTCAAGGGAGCAAATATGGAGACAAAGTGAGGGACAGAAACTGAAGGAGGGGCCGTCTCAAGACCACTCCACCTGAGTATCTATCCCATGTGTAATCACCAAAGGTAGATGCTGATGTGGAAGACAGGAAGTGCATGCTGATAAGAGCCTGATATGGATATCTCCTCAGAGGCCTTCAAGAGTCAGACATATTCAGAGGCAGATGCTCACAACTAGCCATTGAACTGATCATGGGGTTCTCAATAGAGGAGTTAGAGTGAAGACTGAAGGAGCTGAAAGGGTTTGTGGCCCCATGAGGAGAGCAACAATACCAACCAACCACAGCTCCCAGGGTCTAAACCACCAGCCTGGGAGCACTTAGGGGGGGATCCAGGGCTTCAGCTGAATATGTAAAAGTGGAGGGCCCTGCTGGGCATAGGTGGAAGAAGAGAACCTTGACCTCATGAAGGCTGGATGCCCCAGGGGGTGGGAATTTTGAGGGTGGGGAGGTGGGAGTGGGGGGGGGTAGATAGAGGTTACATCCACAGAGAAGAAGGAGGAGGGGCGAGGGGATTGGGGGTTCCGAGGGGGTGGTGGGGGATGGGGTAAGGGGACAACATAGGAAATGTAAATAAATCATCCAATAAAAAAAAAATGTTCTGAAAACAACTGGTTTTTTTTGTGGTTTTTCTTTGTTTGTTTGTTTTTCATTCTGAGTTATTGATCTAAGCTAAAAGTTGATCTTGAGTGGTTACCATGCTTTTACTGATAGAGAAGTCATTTACCATGGTTGAGTTTGTTTCTCCTTTTTGGAAGACTGAAAATTCTGCTTTTAGTAGCACTATGGTGGGTGGATTTCAGCAAAGACAGAAACATACAGTTCATCATTCTGAGTTTGAGACCACAGCAGTGGTTCCAGAACTTTCCCAGAAGAGACAGCCAGTTGTGAAAAAGGATTTATGTATTTATTTGAGCTTTGCAAATATCTAAATGATAAGTGCATGTCTGTCTCTCTTAGCTTCCTGGAGCAGGTGCTATGTGAATTGATTATGGATCCTGTTAATCAAAAATCTGCTATAGCTGGAGAAGAATGTTGTTCAGAGAAAAATATAATCTAACAAGTGAAAATAAAAAAATTAAAATTTCACAAAGTCTTAATTTGCTGCTTTTGCTCATGGGTGTTTTTAATGAAATGCTTCTAGTACAAAGCCTGACACTGATTCCTTGGGGAGATGCGATTTCAGTTTCTTGGGTGAATGTGCATTGCAATATTTAAGAATAGAAAATTAGGATTAGAGGTCTTTAAGCACTTTATTCTTATGATACCACTAAGAATCTTCTTCCTTCCTAGCAGTATTGGGGATTGCATCTAGGGCCTTATGCATCTTAGCAAGTGCTCAGTTACAGCAACAGCCCTTGTCAATAAGAATTGAAAATTAGGAAATTCAGAATTGGGTCCGGTCATTCATTCATTCATTCATTCATTCATTCATTCAATACAGTTTATTTCTTTTTTCATTATGGCTGGTACTAAAGTACTTTCCAAAGTAGTTTGCTAATGTTTAGGGATTCTGTGCTATAGCTAACTTCTGTGAAGTTGTCAATCATGAGAGGATAGGACTTTATGGTAATGTGAGTTTTTTGATTGGTCACTCATGTTCTTGTGAGTAACCCCTTACCTGCACTCTATAAGAATGCCCAATTAAAAAGAAAGTAAAGGTTTATGTTAATTTTATTTAATTTATTTTACAAGATGTACACAGTGAACTTGCTTTTCACTTTCATTCTTTGCTGTGTGCTGGAGTCATGTGGACAAGATCTATACATTTTACTTGCTGGCACTTTGGCTCATGAGCAATTTAATTTTAATGGTCTCTGCATTTATGCCATTTAATATGTAAGTATGTTAGATAGGTCAAAGGCAGCTTGCTAAGAGCAGATGTTCAGCACAGGCACAGATATGACACGTTTGGCCTTATCCAAACTGCTGCCCAGCAACTGCCTGTGTTCATTTTTCTTTTGTGAAGAAGTGCTGTGGAGTACTTGACCTTCATGAACCTTCCTACTATGAATTTAAAGATCTCTGCATGCCCAGTGGACGTGGAACTAACTAGTTACTCTTCTTCTTTTTTTCTTCTCTGACTTAGGAAAAGAAGATTCTAGTGCTCCAGTTATGAAAGATGAGAACACACCCACATCACAGGACACAAGAGCCTTATCAGAGAAGTCACTCCAGAAGTCAGCAAAGGTCTTTTCCCACCTACTTTCTCTACTTGTCACTGGGGATGCTCATCAGGATGGTAATAGCTCAGTTAAATGGAAAGTCAGTAGAGACTGTAAATTAGAGAAACGAATGGAATTTCTGTAACTTAAACATGTGAGTGTGTCTTTATTTGCTTGATTTTGTATGTTAGTGGCATCTTCGGGTTAGGACCAAACACAGTTGGCTCTTACTCTTGGTGGCACACGTGATGCAAGGACAAGAGATAAAGTGAAATTGTAGTGAGGCTTCCTGTACCAGATCCATCCGTCAGTATTACTCTGGGTTGCACATCAACCATTTTGCTGAGAGTAGCTCTCTTGCCTGTCTACGTGGGGAGTTTATAAGTTGTTATATTGTGTATGTCTTGCTGTTGTTCACGGGTCATCCAGAGCTTCATCTCACTAGGCATTCTTGGGGACAACTACGTTAAGATATGCTAAGTGGGAATAGCTATCATGAGTGGGTAGCCCAGTTCGAGGAGGGGGTAAGGTGGGGTGCAGGGCGGGCAGGGAGGGTTGCCTTCCTCTCCTCACAGTTCTTTGGTTACCTTCTGTGTTTTTGGCATGAAGAATGTGTAAATTATCACTCTGTATCATTTGTGTATTGTATATAACATACACATATGTGTGTGTATATATGTTTATATACTACATATTTATACACTATATATAACATACATATGACAAAGCTATACCTGTTTTGTCTCACCTGTACAGTATTTAATTTTTTATTTTATAGTTTAAATTAAACAAACAAGGAATGTTTACATAAAAATTATACATTTTGCTTGCCTTGTCAAATCAAATTCTGAGTTCACTGAGCCATGATCCTCTGTGACTTTAGTTAAGCCTTGCCTCTGTCCATAGAACTTTTGTCTGTAATTTCCTGCCACCCTTCCACCATGCTTATCTCTTTTCTTCTTCTCTCTGTTGGATAATATTTCATAATGAATTAGACCTAAAATGATAAGGAAAAAGTAGCACTTCCAAGCAAAATGTATGTGTCACTCCCAGGGCAGCTGACATTGGATGTATAATAGGTAATGCTCAGCTGCTCTCTGTGCTTCAGAAGTATCAAAAATTAAATGTGCAAGCAAAAACTTCTGGTTCAGACACTATGGCATGGCCTTGTTTTTCTCCTCCTCCTAAGCATAGCTATAAATCCTGGAAAGAATATAATAAGAAGCATTCAGAGGAGAACTATGAACAGTAGAAAGTGGGGGATGAACTAGTTAGGAACTCTGGAGCTAGAAAAAGTCAGAGGGTAACACACCCTGTGTTTTTGAATCTAGCCCAGCAGTAGAGGGTAGAGCAAGGAGACTCACTCTCAGATCTAACACGAAAGTCTCCAGAAATACCAGGTAACCCTGGCAGCACCAGCAAAGGAAATTGACTAGGAGCCCTGAAGAGTAAATGTCCAAGGGAAAGGGCTCTCCTTTTACCTCAGGCCCCTAACCTCTCTCCCTACCAAAAGACAGCAGGCATCTAACTGGCTTCAAGAGACCCCCACTACAAGAAACTCGGCTCAGGATTCCCTTTTCCCCCCTCTAGCACCAGGCTGCCAGAGACCACAGTGAAAAGGACAGCCTGACACAGAACACTCCTTTCTCCTCATCCAGAAGACTTAGCCTTTGGCTAGTAAGGCCCTTCCTCAACAGGCCTATGGTCCCTATGGCCTGGGGAATCCTCTCTTGTACCTAGAGATGCTGAGCAGCCAGGTAGTACCAGCAAGGGAGATCCTGGTTTGATAAGATACTCTAAATTGGAAGACTCTGTCCTTGAAGGCCAGAGATATCCTTTTCATACTTGGCCTAACCTGGGAGATTATCTTCTACCTCACAGAATAACTAGCAGACAGAAGCAGGAGTCCAGTGTTACTATATAAACCAGACTTATCAAAATTGCATTGAAAACAGGGTTGTCATTACAACTGAAGTCCATTTCTGTAGGCTAAAGTATGCTGAAATTGAATAAGATTTCTGCCTCTGTCTATGAGAGGTTTAAGTAGGACTCAAAGACTCTTTTAAGGGCTAGAGGTCTTAAAGCCTAGAGGTCCACACAATACAGTGAAAAACTCCTTAAGAACTATATATACCAAGAACCAAAACAATTATATTAAATGAGAAAAGATGTTCAATTGATGTCAATGCCCAAGATATTGGATTATCCAACAAGAGCCCAATTACAAGTTATTATAAGTGATTATAAAGATTTTTAACAAACATTACACATTCTCTGGACACATTTGAGAAAACAGGAGATGACAGCAGAGAAATAGAAGTCATATCCCAATTGAGAACAGTAATGTTCTATGTTTAATAACATCTTTAAAGAAAGCAGTTACTGGTTTGTTCTTGGGAAATCCTGGCATTGTTCTTGTGGGAAGAGTCTAATGGTGGAGCAGATACTTGGAGACGTCCATTCCTGCTTGGCTGCACATGTCTTTGTAAGACATAGGGCATGGCTATCAAAAGCATCTTTATCTAATTTATTCATCTGCTCATAGTTTCTTCCTTTTTCTGAATACTCAAGTTGTTGCAACTTACATATAGGTCACTTAATTACTGAGTATCACAGAGAGCCACTTCATGGTGAACAGCATGGTGAACAGCAGCTAGGTTGTTAGTGATCAGATAATGCCCTGCTGACTTTCTGACTGATACTCAGCTAGAGAAACAATGACTTTGTCTTTGGTGTTTTCAGGTGGTTTACATCTTGGAGAAAAAGCATTCCAGAGCAGCAACCGGCATCCTGAAACTCTTGGCCGATAAGAACAGTGACCTATTTAAGAAATATGCCCTGTTTTCTCCTTCAGACCACCGAGTACCTAGAATTTATGTACCTCTCAAGGACTGTCCCCAGGACTTCATGACTCGACCTAAAGACTATGCCAACACACTGTTCATCTGCCGCATCATAGACTGGAAGGAGGACTGTAATTTTGCCCTGGGGTAGGTGATCTCTGACAGAAAACAGCAGGGCACAGGATGAAGGCAGTGTGGGCAGGGTTTAGGTGAGCAGCTTATGTACTTTAGGTCTTACTTCTTTTCTAAAAGCCTTGGTACTGGTACAGTCTGGCCCTGATCTTCTAAAAATTGCCTGTAGGTCACCTATAGACTGCTTGACTTAGCAGGCAAACACCGTTATTTTTGGCATAAAATATGAATACATTCTAGACTTCTTCCTGCTATGTCATAAATACCACTGGAACCTGTGTACTACAGGTAAGTTCTTGTACTAAACAGTCAGTTTTCTAATTTCAGACCTCATGTTAAAATATGAGAAGTCCCACCATATTCAGGAAATCTATGGCTTCTTTGCTTTAATGTGAACATGAAGATGTGTTTGAGTGTTGGGCTTATTCATAGCGATCTTCTATGTGCTGCTTTTGTTAGATTTATTCTACCTGTACATTCTTAATGCTTAGTCAGTTCAGCTAAGTAAAATTTATGTATTAAGCCAGGCATGATGGCTCACCCTTTACCCTTTAGTATTTAGCTCCAGCACTGAGAAAATCGAGGCATGTGGATCTCTAGGCCATTCTGGGCTACATAGAGAGTTTTAGGACAGCCAGGGCTACATGATGAGGCCCTTCTCAGCAAGCAAACAAACAAACAAGCAAACCTATCCATTCCATGTGTGTATGTATGTATGTTTCTATGTATCTATGTATGTATATATGTATGCATTTGTCATCTATGTATATATGTATGGATGCATGTATGTATCATATATACTTATATATGTATGTATATGAATGTAACTATATATGTATATGTCTATGTATGTATCATCTATGTATGTATGTACCTACTTATGTCTCTATCTATCTATCTATCTATCTATCTATCTATCTATCTATCTATCCATCTATCCAGATCATGTGTCATACTGATACAATTTAAGAAACCTCACCCCATTCCCCTTTTTCAGTTCTGTGAAGACTGGAGCAATTTCTATGGTCTCAGAGCCACTTAGGAACCATTGTGCTTTCTTTTCTGCTCTCAAGTATGTGGCTGTAGTCTCATCATTTTAAAGTCTAACTTATTATAAAAGAATGACATCAGCCTCTCCAAATAGCCCTTCTCACGGGCTTTGCCAGTTTCTTACCATCAAATCAAAGGGCCTGATGATGGTTGTGCCACCTGCCCATGTTAACTGTGTTGCCACACTCTGTTGGGCAGTGACAAGGGAAACTGCCATGTCAGAGCAGGAAATCCAGCTGTCTTTTATCTGCCTTTCCACCATATCCCATTATGCAAGCATGATTGGGCCATTTCCTGAGTATTCAAGTCTAAGGGTGTAGTCAGGAAATCTTCCTGGTGTGGGTTTCTGAAGGACCTTATATATTCCATGCACAGCTGAGCCCTTATCTCATCGGGAACCCTTGGCTTGAGGTAAGTGCAGCGGCAGCAGCCACAAAGGGATCCAGGCCTTGGAAACAGCAAGTGTATTCACTGGTTCTAAAGAAAGGATATTCTAAAGTGATAATCATGTTATGTAACTTCCAAAGGAAAGCTTGACAATTAGCATATCTAGATGAAAAACTATGATTTGTCCGCATTTGTAATGTAAAGACATTCAAATTGTATTTCCTAAAACCATGCCTTCAAAATTCTTTGTGAAAAGATAAAATTTACTTATAAAATAAAGCACGACAGCTTTCCATAATGAGGTTCTCAGATGGCGTCTGTTGCCCAGAGGGTGAGAGCTGCAGCTGTTGAGCTGTTGGTGGTCCCCTGCCGTTTTGTTCTGGCTATCAGTTACTGATCTTTAGGAACTGAGGTCACTGTTTTCCAGTCTGCACATGATGTGCTACAGTGGCCTAGGTTTCCTCCTTCATCTTTGCCAGGCTTTGACCAGGAGCATGAGGTCGTAGTTGCAGTGGGTGGGAGGGATGGTCAGCTGCCATATAAACAGTGCCTAATCCTCTTGAATTTCTTCCCTGTGCTTTCATCATTTTCCCTTCGTCTTGAGCTTCTTCTGCCCTTGACATCATTACCAATTCTTTTTTTTTATAATTTTTTTTATTGGATATTTTATTTACATTTCATATGTTGTCCTCTTACCCCATCCCCCACCCACCCGGGAACCCCCTATCCCCTCACCCCTCCTCCTTCTTCTCTGTGGATGTAACCCCTACCTACCCCCCACTCCCACTTTCCCACCCTCAAAATTCCCACCCCCTGGGGCGTCCATGCTTCATGAAGTCAAGGATCTCATCTTCCACCTATGCCCAGCAGGGCCCTCCACTCTTACGTATTCAGCTGAAGCCCTGGATACCTCCCTAAGTGCTCCCAGGCTGGTGGTTTAGACCCTGGGAGCTGTGGTTGGTTGGTATTGTTGCTCTCCTTATGGTGCCACAAACCCTTTCAGCTCCTTCAGTCCTCACTCAATTCTTTAAGTCCAAAGTTAGATTCGTCTTTGGATAAGTTTAGTTCAGTAAACAGCCTTAAGTATGTGTAAGGTGCTGTACCACCCGAGAAGCTCAGGGTTAGCAAGCTCGAGGCAGTTCTGGAAACTGTGACTAATAGAAGCCCTTGATATAAATGGCAAAGAGATAATTTGGTTCTAAGAAATGGAATCTCACCTGCACTAATTTAAATCATGTGGGAATTACTGTTAGAAGCCTATGGTTCTCCTCAAACTCAGGGCACAACCCAGGAGGAGGGATTGTGAGAAATTCATAACTAGCAAAGCAGCAAGCATACTGCTTTTCTCTCCAGCACCCTGACAAGACCAGCTGTCTTCTGCTTGTGAGCCGAGCTCCTCTGCTTCACTGGGCACAGCAGCCATCTCCCTGCACAGCAGCATACACGGCCAGTCTGTGGATCACACACTGCAATCCGGATCATGAAACAGAACTACGGGGCAGACAATTGCACTGACCAAGTTACCACAGATAGTTTTTTTAGGAAGTAGCTTGAAGTAGATGTGGAACCCAGGCTTCTGTGGTCTTCTGCCTCATGGACAGGATTGTGAACTCAACTCTCTGGGAAGGAACATGGAGAAATCAGAAATGAATGTCCTGTCTTTTTGAGCTCCCACTATAGTACAAAACAATTCGTCTTAAGTTCTTTCACAGAAAGAAAATAAATTTATGAAGGTTTGGAGGAGATACAAGAAAGGGGAGATATAGGATCATTTCCTAGGAGGCAGAAACTCTTTGCTAACAGATCTGGACTGAGAGTCTAGAGTGGATAGAAAGGGGCTGAGGAACAGCCAGAGAGTAAAAGCCAGAGGAAGTGGAAGAACCAGAAGCAGGAAAACTGTGGAGGAGACAAGTAGAATGAAAAGATTTGGGGGAAAACAAAGACAGGAAATTCTGCATGAAAGAAAAGGGAGAAGGCTCTTAGAACTTGCAGTCCTCAGATGGTAGATGCTGGTGGTAGTGTAACCACAGGGTCCTGAGAACAGACCTTTGTTAAATCTACCAGGCTCCCAAGATAACATTCACTGGCCCCCCTCCCCCCATCTTTTGCTGTTTGCTTAGATGACTGTTGTCTGGTCAAGGCTCCAAGGTTTTGCATACTTATACTTACTAGCAGTGACTCTCACCTCTCCATGAAATAGTCAGCTTTTCAGTTCAACTCAGTTGGCCATGCAAAAAATCTTAGCTGACTCTCAGGCCTCTTTCGGGGTTTCATATAGTTTCTAATACTTTTACTACTATAGCCCAGATACTGTTTGGATTACAATTGCTTATTTGATATTTTACTTGGCTGTGAGTTCATTTTAACTAAAAATACCTTAGGATAATGCTGGTCAGAAGATGAGGTAGAAATGAAAGTGACTCTCAGGTCTAGAGCTAGGTTGACAAGGAAATACAGAGAATGAGGGGAGTTTGGAATGGAAAATAAGGGGACCCAAAGTTCCGTGACATCAGGATCAGTGCTTGGTAACAGCATGTGACACATGCACACATCAGGTGGAGGGTGTCAGGGTTAGGAGGGTCCAACGTTTAGCAAAAAGATTGAAAAGACTATGAACATTTATAGAATATATGATATCAGTAGCTCTGGGAAGACAAGAAGGAAGTCATTGGTCTTGGATGTGGTGTAATGCCTCTCTGGCATCCCCTGTGACACTTTGGGACCTCATTTTAAGGGAATCTCAGAAGCCTTTACAGTTTGGAGACCCATGGTCTGTAGGGTTATATTCTGTCTTGATGTTGTAATTGTCACACGGAGTCTTATTTGACTTCTCTCTACAATATGTCTACTACCTTTAGTGAGTTATTAGGCTTGTAATTCTGTCAAAACCCAAACGGTAGTCTTAGTGAGCCCTTGCTGGCAATTAGGGACCACTGCTTTTTGTCATAAATCACAGCATACTTAGTAGTTTTAATATTTAGTAGTGGACTCTTGTCCAGAATAACCAAAGAGCTGCATTGGTTCCTCTTTGGAATGATTTGCAGTTACGTAATGAGATTTACAGTTTTAGGAGCTCCTCAGCTCTCGGAAATCCTCATTCCTTCCTGAACTCTCATAGTGACATTCATGCTGGTATTTCTCAGACCTTTGTAAAACCTACTACCCAAGCTCTAAAGATTACGGTCTCAGCCTCATCCTTTCTACGATGTCATGAGCCCAAAGATAGCAAGGTCACTTCCTCCTAGGTTTGTTGTGGTTTCTTTTCAAATAATGTAAGGAAAACTCTTGAAGGAAATGGAAGAGTTTCACAGTAGCTACTATAAGGAACAAATAGTGTTTTTTGGGAACACTATAGGTTGAGGATGTAGTATAGGGAACTGGTCTAGAGCAAACTGACATTATCGTAGATTATTTAACAAGTTTTGGGGGTTTGGAGGGGAAATGAATAGGTCCGTTCAGGTGCAGCAAAGACGAGATGCTTATGGTTGAACTTGGGGTTGTCTGGGCTTAACTCAAAGTTATTGGTGTGAGGTGAAGAGAATGGGTTGTAGTATTACTCATTTCAGTGAGGGCAGCAAATTCCTCTGAAGCCAGTGGCTAAGCAACGTGGAAACAACAGAAGAGAGGTTCTGATCACCTTGGTATGTAGTGGAGACGGTTGAGTGGGGTCTGCTTGAATCTCTTTATCACCTAGATTTCACTAAGAATGTTTTTTTAAAGGGCCAGTCCTCAGATTGTCATTTGATGGAAGCAAATACTTCTATTAAGGTTTTGTTTTATTAAGACAGGGTCTTACCATATAGCACTGGCTGTCCTGGAACTTGCTGTGTAGACCAGCTGTCCTCAAACTCAAAGAGATCCACCTGCTTCTGTCTTCTGAGTACTGGAATCAAAGCCGTGAGTCATCACGTCTGGCTTCTATTTGGTTTGGAATATACTGAATTTCTTTAGGGAATAGATAAAAATTGATGGTGTGGCTAAAATTACTTTATGTGAATTATTTAATGTTAGCAGAAAAATGCAGTGGTGACCAGGCCCTTAGATAAGGCAAAAGGCAGAAATTAATGCTACAGAGGAATTGTTTACAAGATTAGTAGATTAGTAATTAGTAAGATTATTACAACCGCCCCCACCATGTCCCTGCACATATATTTTACTTTTCCAGGGGCACATTTCTTATTTAAATAACTCTTCTAAGGGAGAGGCCGGGTTATATGAAACAGTGAGATTTTACAAGTCCTTTTCTGATTTGTGACTGTACCTCGCTTGGTAAGGGGGGGGTGGTGGAGCAAATCAGGCTGAGGAAGGGGGCTCTTTTTTTTGTGTGACTGTTGGGCTCCACCTGGTGGCCTGAAAGGATCAACTTTGGAAAAACAAAACAAAACAAAACAAAACAAAACAAAACAAAACAAAACAAAACCCTGCATCTTGCAGAAGTCAAGGGACTGCAGGAGAATAGTGCTGGTACAGGCTTCCAAGTGGTTGCTTTCCCAGAGAGCCTCATCACCAAGACAGCCTCAGGAACCCCTGAATGCCTCCATGCATGGAAGCACCCTCACCTCCAAGAACAGAAACAGTTGCTGGCAAAGTGTGTGCTCCCACTATCCAAACAACATCCTAATCTGGCTGAAGAGATTACGGGAGTTCTGGTGGATTGACAATTCTGAGCTGCTGCCCATGGTGGACACCCCCCCCAACCTCCTAGTCTCTGTGTTCTAAGGTAGATGAGGCTAGTTCTGCAGGCTCATCATGCCAAGGAAGAAGGTGCCCAGAGTCAGGCACTGCTGGTGCTGCTTTCTCTTAGACATAGAAAAATAGTGCCAGAAGCCAGTATCATGCTAGTATTAGTACCATACCTCTGCAATAGAACTTGAAATCTGGTGTGGGAATCCCTCCAGCATTGCTCTTTTGGCTCAGGGCTGCTTCGTGATTCCATATGAATTTTAGTGCAGTTTGAATAGTGTCCTAGGGACTGTAACTGACTGGGATCACATTGACTCTGTAAGTTGCTTTTCTTTTTTAGAATGACCATTTTCACAATAATTGTACCAATCCGTAAATATTGAAGAGGGTTGTCTTTCCATCTTGTACTGACTTCCACAGTCCTTTCCTTCAGAGATTTAAAACCTTTACATTGTAGACATCTTTCATGCACTTGATTAGGCTTATTCCTAGATATTTTATTTATTGAGGCTATTGTGAATGAGACTGTTTTCATGATTTTGTTCTCAGTTTGTTGTTAGTATACAGAAAGGGTACTGATTATTATCAGTTGGTACTGATTATTTCTAGATCAACATTTGTAGAATTTTGTAGAATTTGTAAAATCAACATTGGTAGAATTTTAAGGATCACTTATGTTCAATATCATGTCATCTACAAACAAGAATAGCCTCACTTCTTTTCCTGTGTATATTTAAATTTCCTTCTCTTGTCTTATTGCTCTAGAGTGCTTCAAACACTGTATTGAAAACGAGGAGGACAGTGACAATCCTGTCTTGTTCCTAATTATATAGGATTGCTCTGAGTTTCTTTAGCATGATGTTGGTATGTGTTTATCATATGTAGCTTTTCTTATGATGAAGTATGTTTTCCTCTAGTCCCCTTCTCTCTAAGACTTTCTTCATGATGGCATTGTTTGTTTTGTCAAAGGATGTTTTCTGCATTGGGATTGGCAAAGACATTTTAAAATTGAGATACTTATGTAACTTTTGTGTTTAATTCCATTTATGTGATTTATAGCATTTGTTAACTTATGTCAGAAAAATAACTGTACACTGTACTTATGTCTCCTATAAAGCTCAGAGATGGCAGCAGAGGCTTACTGGTTGGGGAAATGTGAGTTATAGTTTTTCTAGGGCTCAAGTTGCCAATATTTAAGTAATGAAGTGAAGAAGGAATAGGAAAGGGGAAAGGGAGGTAAAGTAATAATGGCAGGGAAGGAGCCTTGGCCAGAGGTCTGAAAGCAACGGAAGAAATGCTGATCTTAGATTCAGAGAATGGAAGCACAGATAGAATGAGATGACAGCTGCAATAGACAATGAAACTTTCAGGAAAAGCATTTTATACTAATACTAAATTAACTTTTAAGTTAAAGGTTAAAAATCCAAAATGAACAATAAAATAATGTTCAAAGTATATTCTCAGTCATTGTGACTTCCTGGTTGGGCAGGACCTACCCCTGTGTTTGTTTGCTATTATTGCAAATCTAAATTCTACTCTTTTAGTACTGGGTTGTTTTTTTTTTGTTGTTGTTGTTGTTAAACTGAATTTAAAACAAAAACAGTCTTAGATTTGCAGAAAGTTATCATGGTGGTGCTAGAGAGATGGCCCAGCTTCAGTTCCCAGTGTCCACACTGGGGAAACTCATTATCAGCTTCAGTTTCAGGGGATCATACTCCCTTCTGGCCTCCACGAGCTCACAGGCACCTGTCACTGCAGTTCCAAGAAAGTACACAGAAAGCAATACCATTTGAACG
>NW_021620672.1:2498058-2509644 GCF_004785775.1 Grammomys surdaster
TCACTGCAGTTCCAAGAAAGTACACAGAAAGCAATACCATTTGAACGGCAATACATCTACATGAAAAGTTATTTTTATGGGTCTGAAATTTACACTGAAACTAAAATGTCAAAACAAACACTTTGGCAAGATAAATGCACAGTCCAGCAGTCAGTTCCCTGGTTGAGCTTAGGGATCCGCCCATTGAGGGAAGATGAGGTCTTGGTTCTGAGATAGAGGGGAGCCTCCCTGGGCCATCTAAGGCCCCTTCTCAATGGTACAAGCTCCTTCACCAGGCTGACCCATTAGATTTTTATCTACTGTAAGCTCTTCAGCCTGTGCAGCTATCAAATATATCTCCAGTGGAAATCCATAATAAATTTATTTAAATGAGGCACTTGAGAAATGTTCTTTCAGACTTGGTAAAATAAATGTTAATTACTACTAATAGGAACTTGGAGATGTTGATTTCATTTGGAAGGCATAACTAAAATATGATTTTGTCTTTATAAGCCATCTTGTAATTTCATGAACAAATTAAGATTGTTTGGCCCTAGTCTATAACCCTGTGAATTTCATTGCCAGGACAGAAAGCACAAGATGGGAAAAAGAAATGTTTTTCTCTTTAATTTTAGTAACGCCCCAGTGACTGGTGTGACTTAGGTGACAGTTTGTGGGGTGGGGTCCATCACCATACTTGCTGTTTCCATCTTTCCCTTCACACTGTCTTTGTCACATATATGCTCCACTAACCTAGGCTGTTCATCCCCATGGAGGACTGTCTCCATCTTTTAGTAAGCCTCTGTTTTTACGTACTAGGTTTTTCGTAGGTGTTCATGATAGCTTTGTTCTCTAGAGATCTTGCATTTGGAAAAATTTAACTCTGAAATTGAATGACTCTCCTAGAATATGTTTCTCTGGTGTTTTTCTGTGTTAGTTCTTCCTAAGATGTAATCTAGCCTGTCAGAAAAATCTCAATTTCCTCTTATTTCTGGAGTATTGTTAAGACAATACTAATATTGCTAAATATATTGCTAAGGCAATATATTTGAAAGTGGTTTCTAGTTCTTCTATCTAGAACCTACCTCCAACGATGTCAGTGTTAGATCTCTTTGATCTGCTCTGTGTATTAGTTACTTGCCTCATTTTCATGACAGGATAACAAAGCAAAAGAAAAAGAACTGTCAAAAGCAGGTTAATTTTGGCTCACGGTTTAAGGGCTCCATCCATGAGAGCGAGCAGGATGTGGCAGACAACACTGTGTCCACAATCAGGACGCAAGGAGTCATGAATGCTTATATCTCCCTCCCTCTTCCCTTTTACTCAGTGAATTAAAATTATACTAAATGTTATTAATTATGCTTTCTTCCCCAGCCTGTCCAATGGTGCTGCCCACATGAGTTAACCGAATCTAGATAGTCCCTGCCAGACAGGCTTAGAGATTCCTTTCCATGGTGATTGTACATCTGTCCACATGGACAGCCAAGGTTACTCACCACAATCTGCCATTCACAAGTTTTCTCTAAGTTTTTCTGAAATCTTTGTGCTTCCATTTTGTTGCCCTACCTTTTCCCACCCCTCCCCCTATTGCCCTCACTTAGTGACGTTTTATCTCTGTGACTCTCTTGTTTATAAGTAGTGTCACTTTCCTCCCTCTAGCAGCTGCCAGCAGGATCTTTGTTTCTCTGGTAGTTCTAATGTTCCTTTCTAATAATTTCTGAAATTCCCCAGACCAAAAGCCTTTGAGAGTTCTGCACTTGTGCTGTTGTTCACAGCACTAGACTCCCAGGGCTGATGGGTTCATCAGTTGTTTTACCTGTGTGTCCGTTGTTGGGTCATGGCTGTCATTCTGAGATTATTTACTTGGAGGATGTTAACTCTTCCATGCTTTCCTTTAATCTTTCCTTGCTTACAGTCAGTATGATTTTCTAATTGAACACACTTTATGTTTAAATGTTCTGTAGCATTTATATAATAGTTGTTGGCAGAGGATCTATTCCCAGCTTCCGATAGAGGTCTGAAGCCATGGGCAACACTGAACCCAACACATACCAGGTCTATCTATGTATATGAACTTATGTTAAGGTTTAACTTATTTATTAGACACAGTAAGAAATTAACAACAACTGACCAAATGTAATAATAGTAACAGTACACGGTAATAAAATTGCCAGAACCACTGCTCTCATACCGTGTAGACATTAAGTAAAATAAGTATGTGACCACACGCATCATACTGCCTCAGAAGATGGTCTGGTAGCAAAGATGGCTACAAATGACTAATGAATAGATTGAATGGGCAGAGTAAAAAGCTGAGACAAAGAATAGTGCATGCTCTATGTGAGACCTAGCAGGACGGCAGGACATCTGTTACCCAGAAGAGCATGTGACTTAAAGTTTGTGAATTATTTCAAGATTTCTATCCATCTAGTAATTCCTAACCATGAGTGACTGTGGCCAACTAAGACTTTGGAAAATTAAACCATAGACAGGAAACTGTTGTAATGATCTTCCAAAGCTGAATCCTAGCAAATGTCTTTGTCCAAGTTCTTACACTTTTCCACATTAGGTGTAGGATTATCAATTATGGCCATAAGTATCTTGGAGAAGAGCACCCAGCTTTACAGGATGAGACCAGGGTATTTACTGTGGTCTACATGTGCTGTACTGGCACTTCTACCAAAAGACCCACACATATACAAAAGCATACTTCTTTTCATGTAGGCATAGTTCTCTCAAACTATACTGTGCCTCATTATTTATACTTATTCCAGTAATTATTTGGTGATCTGACCAATAAATAGTTGTTTAGTGTCATTTAAATACTGTCTTGAGTTTGAGGCCAGCCTGGGCTACAGAGTAACATCCTATCTCATAAATGGGGTGTGGGGGGGTCACTGCCGAGTTTTATGCCTCAGCCTCATATGGATGCAACCTCTTTACATTTTTCCAACTGTTTTTACTTGTGAAGAATCTCTCAGCTGCCTTGAATTGTAAATAAGTCAGTAGTGGACTGGATGCCTGTTTAAGTCAGTCAGGGTTCTTCTGCTCTCCATTTCAGAATAAAAAGAATTATTGAATCCCTAGAATTGTCATAAAAGAACATCACAGTAGAGGTAATATTAAGCCAATCTCGAGAGACAGGTACCATATGTTTTCTTTTATTTGTAGTTCCTAGATTTTACATAGACATCTAAGTTATGCATGCATTTATGACTTGAAAAAAGCCAAAATAAATGAAAGTAATAAGTATCATAAGGACAAGAATAGCATTCTTGTAATTAAGGTTTTGTTGTTGTGTTTTTACCCAGTTCTGGGTACCAAACTCAAGACTGCATTCCCAGCTACAAGTAGGTCTCCATTGTGACTCGAAACGGTCTGACACTCTTGCCTTGCTTCCTGGAGTCTCAGATCTTATCCCTAGAATGCTAAGCTAGGGCACCACTGTCTCTGGCAAGCTAACACTGCAGTCTGGTAAGGGCTATCTCCTGATTATACACTTCAAGTCAGTGAATTCTTAAAATATTTACTTCTTTCAAAAAGATAATATTGCATGAGATAATATCTGATCATATAATACCTTATAAATTACTCTGAATGTATATGTTGTGGTATTTATTTATACAAGTATGGTAGGTAGAGCAAATGAAGATAGCAGTCACAAACCCAGAACTAGAGTTTCCAGATTAATGGAGAAAGGTCACTCTGTCATGAAGACCTCATTAGACATAATCAACTGTCAGATGTCCTCCTAGCTTCATTCTCTGTCACAGCTGGCTGTGGCTGGCTGTTGGCACACTGGTGTGCTAAGAGGATGGGAGCCAAGTCAAATGAGAAGTTAGTATTGTGGTGTTCATTTCCTGCTGCTGTCCTCTGTGTTTTAAACCCTCTGAGGAAGCATGGGTGTGACTGTTCTCAGGGAGCCCCTTGCAGCCTTCACATTGAGTTATTTGACCAAGATCTCTCATGCAGTATGCATTAGTTCCTTTTCTCATCACTGTGACCTAATACTTTACAAGAAGAAGCTTAAGGAAGGAAGGTTTCTCTTGGCTCATAGTTCAAGGGGAAGCAGCTCGTCATGGTAACAGAGTGTGAGGCAGCTGGCCATATTGCATCTGCTGTCAGGAAACAGAGATGGATGGCAGTGCTCAGCTCACTCTCCTTTATATTAAGTCCAGGGCCCGAGCTCATGGATGCTGCCACCCACATCCAGGGTAGGTCGTCTTCCCCCTTTAGTTTAACATTTCTGGAAACATACTCAGACAAACCTATAGGGTATATTTTGTTGATGATTCTAAATTCAGCCTAGTTGACAGTGAAGACTAACCACCACACAGTATAAACACTCACACTCTGCCAGGATCATTTCAATAAACTTATTTTATTCACTTATCCCTTGTCTAGATCCCCTTATTACCAGGCCTTTCAGGTCCCTATCCATTGGTTAAACTTGTAGCTACTGCCTATTAAGTCTTTTTTCCTCAGCCATAGCAGACTACAGATACATTAGAAAGTTTCTGCTATTCTGCCTTTTCAGAGACCACATGTTCAAAGGGGTTGGGATATTACAGTCATCCACTTACTATGAGTGTGTAAAGGGCCAGTGGGAGCTCTGCAGTTAGGACGATGAGCTCTTCCTTCATCTTCTTCCTACATGCCTTCATACATGTCTTCTGTGGTGCCCCAAATTTTTACTTAAGGGACTTAGTAAGACCCTAAGTTCAATGATGTGACTTTCCCTCTGTAAGAAATTCAATACCCTCTTCAGTGGAAGTCTTTTTATTCTATTCTTAGCCTGGAATCAAGATCCAGAGATTGGGCTTTTCACTCTTTGTCTATCCATTCTCCCCTTTTCCAAGCCTGTTTTTTGTGAGGCCCTCTTTATCTTTCCAATAAAATTTTTCCAACCAAATTTGTTTTTTGTGCTTGTAACCAAGAACTTAAACAGTTCAGGACATTTTTATTAGAGGGTTGGAGAGATGGCTCTGTTGTTAAGAGTACTAGTTGCCCTTCCAAAAGACTCAGGTTTGGTTCTTGGCATCCACATGGCTGCTCACAACCATTAGCAACTCTAGTTTCGGGGGATCCAAAGTCCTCTTCTGATGTTTGTGGGTACTGGGGACATAAGCAGGGCATAGACATTTATGCAGACAGAACACTCATATACATAAAAAAAGACCTTGATGTTAGAAGAAAAATGTGGAATCAGACCCTCAGGAGACTGAGATTAATAAATAGGCCACATGACTAGGGAATAACTCAGAGCCCATTAGTTTTCAAAATCCTAGCTAATTTTTAATGACTAATTATTACTTTTCATCACTAGAATAACGTTCTTTTTAACCTGAATAACAGGCTTATTCTAAGTAGCCTTATTCCATCCCTGGATTAAGGTTGGATTTTTATGACCTTTAGCTTCAAAGGTTGTGATCGAGCTCCCTGAAATCTTTAGTGGGAGGTTCAGTCTGCTGAGCACAAGTAAATGTTAGTCATTTTAAAAGATTCCTTAGCATTTTGAAAATTATTGGGACCCATGTCCTTAACTGTCTGGGTTCTTGGTTACAAGCAACAGAATGGAACTCTGTTTAGGAAAAGGAATTTATTGGAAGAGCACTGAAGGGATTGCAGAAACAGTGAAGGCTTGGCCCCCTGAGAGTGCTGCAAAGGTAATTCTGCAGAGCCAAGAAGCCTAGACCTCATTTTATGTAAGGATTATGTGGCCACAATGCTAGTAGATCCCACATCTCCTCTTGCAAGATATCATTTACACAACCCTGCTGCTACCTCTGCAACCACTAAGTGTTTTTATTGCCATATGTGAGTACTGAGACTTCTCTTGTCTGTGGGGCACTGTCTCTGAACTAGGAATCTTGGGTTGAGAGTTTAAATACAGTATGATGGATTCTGTTTTTATACACACAGAGAGCTCTTACAGGAAACATACAGTAGGAGACTGGTCATTTCTGTCGTGGGAACTGAACTCACTTTGTCCACTATATGCAGTGAGAAGTCTTATTTTAATTTTATGCCTTGCTTACCTTTTATAGCATTCACTAGGCTCCTCTGGAACAATGTAGAATAGTGTTAATGAAGTTATCTTTTTCCTGATCTGTAAGAAAGCATTTAGACTTTAACTGGTAAGTTTGGTATCAGCTCTAGGATGGGGGAGGATATGTATGTGTACATGTTCATATATGTGCATATATGTGTGTGCATGTGGAAGCCTGACATTGGTGTTTTCTCTTGCTACCCACTATATTTTAAAAGTGTCTTCTCACTGAACCTGGAGCCCAACAATTTGACAAGGCTAGCTGGCCAGCAAGCTTCAGGAGCCTCCTGACTTCAACTTCTCAATGCTGGGATTACAGAAGCACATATATACCCACAGCTGGCTTTTCCTTCCTTTCTTCCTTTCTCCTTTCCTCTTTCCCTTTCTCCTTCCCTTCTTCTTCCCTCCCTCCCTCTTCCCCTCCCTCCTTCTTTCCCTCCCTCTTTCCCTCACTCTTTCCTTCCTTTCTTTTCAACATAGGTGTTAAGTTCCAAGCTGATATCCTTATTTCTACACTGCAAGCATTTTACTGGCTGAGTCATCTCCTCAGGCCCAGCTCTAGGATTTTTTTGGACATTTTTAATGAAATCAAAGAAGCTTCTTCTATTGATCATGTGCCTTTATTGTAAATGAATGTGAGAATTTTGTCAAATTATGTTTATTACTTTACTGAGATTGTATATGTTCTGTGATTCTTACTAGGGTGAATTATAGTGATTAATTTTCTTATGTAGGATAAATTTTTAATTAATTGTTTATGATACTTTTAAAATATAACAGCTGAATTCTGTTTTATGTATTTAGTAGGCGCTATCAGGAAAACCTGGACTTTTGAGTTTTCTTTGTGAGAAGATTTTAAAATGCCAGTTCAATTTTCTTAATAAATACAGGGATAGTCAGATATTGATTTATTGTTTAAGAATCCTGGGCTGTTTGTATCTTTCAAGAAATTTACCTGTTACATCCAAGATGTTCAATTTATTGGATAAAAATCACTAGTTACCCCCTTAACTAGCTTTTTTTTTTTTTTACTAATATTTTTTTACAGTCCAGTGTTAACCCACTCCTGGTCTGCCCTCCCACAATTCCTTGTTCCTCCTCCTCCCTGTCTCCAAGAGGATGTAACCCCCCATGCCCCACCAGGCCTCTCCACTTCCTGGAGCCTCAAGTCTCTTTAAGGTTAGGTGCATCTTCTCTCACTGAGGCCAGACCAGGCAGTCCTCTGCTGTCTGTGTGTTGGGGGCCTCATGTCACCTGGTGTATGCTGCCTGCTTGGTGGCTCAGTGTCTGAGAGGTCTTGGGGACCAGGTTAGTTGAGTCTGCTGTCTTCCTATAGCGTCGCCCTCCTCAGCTTCTTCCAGCCTTATCTCTAATTAAACCACAGGGGTCCCCGACTTCAGTCCTCCCTTATGCTTTTTATGCTGTAGGATGTTAACAAATGTCCCCACTCTTACTCTGATGCTTAGAATTTGTGCCCTTGCCTCTCCATTTTCCTTGATGAATCTAACTAGGATGTCATCTGTTTTACTCTTTCTTTATGATTTATATTCTTTCCATCCATTAGTTATTATTTATTTTTTCTTTCCTATTACTTACCTAGATTCTATAGTGTTCCCTTGTCTCAGTTAGGGTTTCTATTGCTATGATAAAACACCATGACCAAGGCAACTTATAAAAGAAAACAGGCATTTAATGAGGTCTATAATTCTGAAGGGTTGGCGTATTGACTGTGGGTACTACACAGTGTCGCTAGATGGTGGGCTGGTAAGCAGGTGTGTGTGGACTGTGGAGCTGCTTTATCATGGCTTCTGTGGGAGGAGCTCATACTTGGGCTCTGCCTTCTCCCCTATTGTCTCTCCTAATATAGAGGCCGGGCTGCTTCCTTCTTTCATATAATTTAACAGCAAGCTAAGTTGATAAAACTTTTCTAAAGGAATTTCCCAAAAAACCCCCATGCAAGCATTTCACACAGCTGAGCATGATGGCACTTGCCTAGAATCCCAGTACTTGGGAGGCTGAGGCAAGAGAATTACCAGTCGGAGGGCACTCTGGATATATAATCAGACGGTCAAAAACAAGGGCATGTGAAGACCAATGTTGACTTCTCCATAAGTAAAATTGCAGGAGTTCCAAGAAGTTCTGCCTTTTGCCCTTCTTCCTCTGTTAGAATGCCTCTAGAAGGTACAATTGTCCTATAGTCATTTTATAGTTATTTTAGAAAAAAGATAGAGGCCTACATTTTATTTGTTCACTAATACAATAATTGTCCACTTTCTGCTCTGTCCACAGGCAGCTGGCTAAGAGTCTTGGGCAGGCTGGTGAAATCGAGCCTGAAACAGAAGGGATCCTAACAGAATATGGTGTGGACTTCTCTGATTTCTCTTCAGAAGTTCTTGAATGTCTCCCTCAAAGTCTGCCCTGGACAATTCCACCTGATGAAGTGGGCAAGAGAAGAGACCTAAGGTAAACATGGGAAACATCTGGGAACAGCTGTTCCTGCTCTGTCTTCTTCCCTGATGTTTCTAGGGGTTGGGCTAACACATTTCCTTTTATCCTCTGTTTGGATTCAGTGAAATTCTGGTGCTTCTTTGCCAGAGGTCAGCAAGTTATGGATTACCAGCTAAATCTAGCTCACTGCTTGGGCTCATCAACTGAAGGTGGATTTCAGATTTTAATGATTTGAAAAATGTAAGCAATAATTAGTAGCTCTAAATAGTTACTAACCTTCCTAAAGTGATATGAGATTCACAATTCCTTTTTCAGTCAGGTTGCAGTAGAGTACAACTGTGTATGCTTCTTTGCTTATATATTGCTCAACCATTCTTCATGACAACTTCAAAGTTATTGCAACATTTATGTGGCCGTAAAATATTGACCCTCTGTCTTTTTGCAAACATTTGTTCCTAGAATAGTTCTAGACCATTCTAATTTCAAGCAGGTAGCTTTACCTAGTCTCTTCTCCTTGCTGGACCCCAGTCTCATCACAGAAAGGCAGTGTTATCTGCTTAGAAGTGCTTCCTCTAAGTGGGCCTCTCTAGGCACATAGCAGAGGATTCAGGACCTTGTGCTTGGAGTCTCATTTTAAAGCTTTACTTTTAGGTCTGGAATTTATTGGAAAGTACTTTTGTGGTATTTTTATAACAACATCTTCTTTGAAGATGTTTCTTCATTGTGGGATGTTAGTTCTTTTCTGATATTTCTCTTCAGAATTTGGTTTCAGTACTGGCATTCATTCTAGATGCCACATGGAGATACTTAGAACCAAGAAAGTTTTCATACACCCCACCACGAAGCCTGTGGAAGGATTTTGCTGAGGTTATCCCGTGTCAGAGTCTTTCCACCACACTTGCTTGCTCCGTAGCTGAACTTACGGTGTCTTCAGCTCCAAGTGTCTAGCACTCCACCAGGTCTGAGGGTACTTTTCTGTCCTGTCATGCGTTCATTGTATCTTTTGGGAACTTACTGTCTGGTTTTGCTTTTCTTGCTGAGAGTGTGTGAAGAGAATGAGATAATAGTCGCTTTCTACTTGTTAGTGTGGCTGATAGAAACACATGTTGTTCAAACTCACTTGGCACAATGTGCTTCTGGAAGTTACTGCATAGCACATAGGGTGTTATCTCTGGAACTTTTGTTGTCTCATGTGCAATTGAGAGGTTTACTGAGAGCTTTTACTGAATTTAGGACTATATAAAAAAAAAACTTTAATGAAGTCAAATGTGGTGGCACAGATTTGGGAGAGTGAGGCTGGTGATCCATGCTATTCCACAGTGAGTTCTAGATCAGGCTGGGTTGCACGATAAAATTCTGTCTCAGAAAACAAAGACCTAGGGGCTGGATATGATAAAGGTAATATTGTATTCATCATGTAGGAAAGTGTCAAAGAATTTAAAAAGTGGGAAAAGAGACTAAAACTAGACAAAAATGAAAAATTAACGAGGAATGATTAAATTCAAATAATAATCATTATTTTTGAAGTCTAATTTAGTGCTTATTTAGTTTTAAATGTACCTTTTATCCCCAAACTCTACTTATAGAAATATATCCTACTGAGTGAAGTGTACAAAGATTTATGAGCCAAGATTTTCATTGTGGTTTTACTGTAAAGGGGAAACACAGAAGACACCGCTGAGTCCATCAGTAATGGAATGGTTTAGTAACCTATAGTCTACCCATCCCTATGATAACATTACCTGCAGCTATGCAAAAAAGCATATGTATCCATATGGTCTGTCCGAGAGGGGAGACCGTCAAATATTGCTAAGTGAAAGAAGAAACTGTAGATCATGTGACTATGATTGTATTTTTGTGATGTCAGTAATCTAGAGCTATATAAGTGCACACAAACATGTGTAAAACATACACATATCTACACATTAAAAGTATATATGTATAGAAAATGGAAGGAAGTAAATCAGCCTGGTCACACACATGATTACCACGGGAAGAAGCTGGCTCAGGGTAGTAAGAAAGAGGCAGGGAAACAACATTCTACTGTTCACTTATCATACCGTTCCATTGCTAAAAATCTTTAAAATGACTTCAAGATATCATAAATACGAATGTCAGAAGATAGATATATTCATTTCTTTCTCTGATCTGATCGTAACCTGCAGAAAATTACTAAATGTTTCAGTGGTCACAGGAGCCAGAGTTGCACCAAGTTATCCTTTTATGGCTCCATCTTGCCTTTGGTTTGGCCCTCGTTGCTTTCTGGGTTGAGCTGCAGAATAGACCTTGCTCTGCAGAAAGCTTCTGCTAAAGTCTAACCATGTGCTATGAGAAAGAACTCAAAAGTAGAGGGCCTTTGTAGATACTTCTGCATTAAAGTAGTAACAGATTTTTAAAACACCTTTAGCTTTCCACTGTTTTCACTCTCATCTCCTGTTCCCAAGATTATGTTTCTAAAATTCAGATCAGATTAAATTATTCTTTTTACTTTTAAAGTTTTAAATGGCTTTTGATATCTAAAATAGTAATCTGTAAACATTGGTAAACATGCATTCCCACTAATGCACATCTTTTTAAAATTATAAATAATATAATATATTATGAATCAATTATTTATATCATAAGCCTAAACAAAAGAAGAAAAATAAAAATGAAACAAATTTCAGATATTTTGATATTCTGAAAGGTAATTAAAATCCTGTTTCTTTATATTAATAATTTTACTTTTGGTGAAAGCAGGTCAACTGGGTACTATTGTTTTTAGACTTTGGTTTAACAACTTGTAGCATGGAAAGTTAAATATCTGTTTGTAAGTCCTATATGCTTTATTTATTTAGACAGAATCTCCATATGTATCCCTGAACATATGGCCTGGAACATGTTATGTTCCACAAGAAACTCACAGAAATCCATCTGTCTCTGTCTCCCAAGTGTTGAAACTAAACACATGTGCCATCATGGCTGATCTAGTCCTTCCTACTTTGGTACTTGATTTTATTGATCATCATAGATAGACAGGCAGACAGATACATAGATGATAGACAAACAGATAGATACAAAGATGATAGATAGATAGATAGATAGATAGATAGATAGATAGATAGATAGAT
>NW_021620672.1:2509654-2510742 GCF_004785775.1 Grammomys surdaster
GATAGATAGATAGATAGATAGATAGATAGATAGATAGATAGATAGATAGATAGAAGATAGATAGATAGATAGAGGCTGACCTAGACCTGTCTATTTTAACTTGATTTTAGTGATCATACATACATACATACATACATACATGAATACATGCATACACACACACACACACACACACACACACACACACACACACAGGGATATAGGCAGATACCCTATACCCTTGTTCCTATTTTAAATATAAATAAGAGAACTTTTTAAAGACATAAGATGAGTTTACTAAAGCATAATATCATATTTTAGGTTCTTTTCAACAAGTATCCAAATTTATTTGAGGGTGACTCTTGCTGAGACTCCTAGCAGTGGTGGGTATGGAGCCTGAGGTGGCCACCTCTTGTAGCTAGGCAGGACTTTCCAGTGGAGGGATAAGTTTACCAACCTACCCACAAAACCTTTGGCCCAAAATTTGACTTGTCTACAAGAAGTGCAGGAACAGAGATGGAACAGAGACTGAGGGAGCAAACAACCAATGACTGGACCAACTTGAGACCCATCCTGTGGGAAGCACCAATCCCTGACATTTTTAATGGTACCATGTTAAGTTTATATACAGGAGCCACGTGTATTTAAAACCAGTCAGGTCTTGCGGACTGGTTAAAAAGAACTGCATTATTAGCTTTGGGGATTTTTCAGCTTTGTTTTTTGAAACATGGTTTCACTATGTAACTTAGGCTGTCCTTAAACTGCTGTCTTCCTGCCTCAGCCTTCCAAATACTAGAGTTACAGGCAGGCACCATCACACCCAGTGTTAGACATTTTTTAAAAGGTTTACAATCCACAGTAACATCATAAAAACTAGTTGTAAAGTTCTGGTATGTAATTTGGGTGTGTACATGTGGACAATTTAGTAGTTTGTACATAGACACAATTTTTGGCACCAAATAATATGATAAGAGAAGCATTTCAACACATCTGTTAAAAAGAACTGGGTGTGTGAGGGTTTTGGTTTGACCCTAGAACTGGAGAAAAAAAAGAAAGAGAGAGAGAGAGAGAGAGAGAGAGAGAGAGAGAGAGAGAGAGAGAGAGAGAGA
>NW_021620672.1:2510752-2513219 GCF_004785775.1 Grammomys surdaster
AGAGAGAGAGAGAGAGAGAGAGAGAGAGAGAGAGAGAGAGAGAGAGAAAGAAAAAAAGAAAAAATGTTTTTGAATGTTTCTCTAAATATATAGCATTTTGTTTTCACATTGAATAACCCCCTTTCCTCAGTGTTAAAAGTCTGTCTTCCCCTTGAAGGGACAATCAATGTGTTTACTTTTCGTAAGTCCCTCAAAGCTCTTGGCAGCCAGTATTGTATAGTCACAGCCATGCTGTAATGAGCTCCTACACAGAGAACAAGTGCCAGATTTGCTATGTTCTTGGTGCTACCGTTTCTAGGAGCACTGATGTTATCTTACTGATAAATATATATATCATATATATGATATATATACCGTATATATATATCAGTTTATAAGTATAACTCATGTGATAGTTACTGTTATCTTAAGCCTCTGCATCTTTCCAGTAATATTTTAATGACTTGTATATATTATAAAGATAAATTTAGCTAAAATTAAATAAGATCTGTAAGTCCATGCAAGCAGGCTTGGTAAAAATCTGTAGATTACAGTTGACCCAGGAACCAATGAGAGAGCCCATGTTATGCATTTTCTAGAATGTTGACTCTTTCGTATGCACATGACACTTATACTGACCCATACATGTAGTGAGGGCATTGGGGTTAATTGATATATTTATGTAGTCCTGGTGAGTCTCTTATCTTTTTACAATAAAATATAATATAAAGTAAAGCCTATGACTTTGCTAATATGTTTTGATCTGATGAGCTCCTTGTCTTTGACTGATATGTGGTAGGTTTATTTAATTTATCAACCAACATATATTTGTGATTTGCCATCCCTGGACATTGGGAATACAGTAACAATTAGAAATGGATGTGGGTTTTTGCCCCTATGAACCTTCTCCCTGAGTCGCCTTTGAGCGGACATGAGTGAAATATATGAAGCAAAGTCAAATACTTGAAATTTAATGGAAGGAAGTAGATATGTATTTATAATGGAGTGATGCATTCTCTGAGAGTCCCATATCTTTAAACGCATTTAAAAAGCAGTGTTCATTTTCTTGAATTTGACCAAAGAACTCAGATTGAGCTCTAGTGTGTCTCTTTTATTAAATAAATTAATAGACATTCTGCAAACTCCCAAAGCCACTCTTCTGGGTCTTTTTAAACATTTCCTCATTTTCTGCTTAAACATTTACATATATTTTATGTGTATGCAACACAAACACCATATATATATAATTGAACTAGCCACTGAAAACACAAAGACACCTGAGGGTATCCCTTTATCTTCAGAGGATCGGGTTCATATTGAGGTTAAGCACTGCAGACAGTGACAAGTGCTGTAATATGGGTGTGAACACATCAATCAAGCTAAGGTCACTGGTTACAAAACTGAGAGCTAAGACTCAAGGCAGCAGTTTGGACCTGGAGGGACTGAAGTCATCTCCACAGAAAGGCTGTGTACCATGAGACTGTGAGATCCTCTAACAAGACTTGAAAGCCATCTGTAGCTTTTTGCTCCCCCTCCACGGGTCACCCTGCCTTGGAGCCTGCAGTGTTCCTCTGGCTCTAACTACGTAAGAGCTTCTACATACCCGTTTAGGTTTGGTATTTAACAATTATATTTGGAACAGAAAAGTTCCATCAATCTTTAAACCTCATAATCCAATTATGTCAGTAAAATTCCAGTTTTTTAGTCCAGTGGAATTGGGGTAATATTTTGCAAACTGAAGTTGAGAGAAATAGTGTTTATTTTGAAAAGAAAAATGGTTGGTTAGCAATTTTTAAGAAGTAAGGCTGGTGTGAACTCGCAGGGGTGATCTGGCCCTTCTGATTGGGCTCACCATTCTTTTAGACATTTGGCTCCCATCTCTGGAGAATCCCCACTTGCATGGCCTTGACTTGTAGCTCTTTCTAGCAGGGCACCTGAGGTTAAACAGCACCAATCCTGCAAGCATTTGGGGGCTAGGAAAATCCTGTGACCAGGGGAGCTGCTTAAACTTGGTTGTATGTGAAGGCTGAGAAACCCCAGGGTTATTTCCAAGTCAGGCTGGATTTTTTTTTTTTCAGTTCATTCATACTGTGTTGTTTCCTTTGTTACTGAACTAGAATAGGAAACTGAAGCTTAAAAGTTCAGTTCAAGGAGAGAACAAATACCTAAATACATTGGAGGGGGAAATACTCTGTTAACCTGATTTTTATGTCTTTCCAATAGCTAGTATTATTGTAGACATTTGAATCACATCGCTTTTTGGTAAAGCCATGAGCTTCATTGAAACAGGAACGGTTTCTATAGCTTTTTTACAAGAGAGCTTGTGATATCTGTTTCTTACTATTCCCTCAATAAAAAGGGAGCCCGGTGACCTCCACCAGACCATTACAAATGTGAAACTTGGCACTTAAAATTGCTTGCTCTAAATTTTCCAATTGCTTTCTCTCTCTCTCTCTCTCTCTCTCTCTCTCTCTCTCTCTCTCTCTCT
>NW_021620672.1:2513229-2533776 GCF_004785775.1 Grammomys surdaster
TCTCTCTCTCTCTCTCTCTCTCTCTCTCTCTCTCTCTCTCTCTCTCTCTCTCTCTTTCCATTTAATGTCGTTCTGCCAACTAGTGATTTTATTATTATAAACAGGACATTGTATTCACTTTTAAGAAGAAATATGAAGCTGGAGGTAAAATTACAAACTGCAGCTTCTCAGCTGCCAAAATAGAAAACAATGAGCTAAAAATACTGAGCATAGAAAGGGTGTTGTGGTAAGAAATATTGAAATATCCTCAAGGTAGAGAGTTCCCAAAGAAATCTTCTTACTCCAGGTAAACCAACCTTGAACTAGCAAGCTGAAGGAGGAGTCACAGAATAATCACCTCTTTCAGGTCAGACCTTCTTGGGAAAATCTTCAAATACAACCAACCTTAAATGACTAATGACCTTACTGTTTATCAGGAAGTCCAATATGATTAAATTGCCATTTAGAAAAAGGCTCCTCAGGGAAAGCAGGGCGGCAGCGTAGAAGAGCACTAGAAATCAGTCCTACCTCCTCCCAGAACCCCCTGGGTGACTCTGGAAGAGTAGACAGGAGTAATCATTATCTTTTATAATGTGGATTTCTCTGACTGGATTAGAATTTTCCAAAAGATGGTGTAGGTCATGTGTTGTTCATGGCTTGCGTTTCAGAGAGTTTCATGGGTCACACCTATGTTCCTTGGGATTTCCATAGGTGCCATGAAGAAAGAGTGTTTGACAGCAAGTGCTTTTGGAAAACATTGAATTAAAATATTTCTCTGAACCCTTTCTCCTGGATCATCTCAGGGAATTGGTGTTTCATTGAATATACTTTTTAAAATGCTGAACTACACAGTTTAACCCTTTCTATTGCCCTTGGTCTGTCTAGGATTTTTTGGTTATGTTCAAATGGAATTGTGGTTCATCTAGTGTTGGTACTCCTGGACCCTTGAGTGCTGAAGTTTTATGGGCTGAGCCAGCAGACTCAGGAGTGCTTAGTTCTAAGATCTGAGAAGTCAGAACTTATATCTTTAGACCTTAGAATACAAACTCATAGTTCTAAGTACCCAGATTAGAAGCTTCCTTTTCTGGTCCCAATGCCAATAGCCCAGCACTCCATGACCAGTAAAATTCTCAGCTATAGGCAGTAGCTAGCCCCAGCACTAACATCATAGCAGTCAACCCTTGTGTGTTGAACCCTTGCTCTTTCCAATGGTGGGTAGTGTTGTAGTTGTCTTGGGCATCAGGACACCTGGCCTCCTAGCTAGGGTAGTTCCTATTGACTTGAGTATCCAGCAGTATCCCACACCCACTTTCTACCATCTGAAATCTTGCCTCCTCTTGTAGTGGGCTCCTTTATACAACTGACACCGTATTAAAGGCACCATAGCACCATTCTGATGTAGACTATAACACCTGCCAACATAAGAACAAAAGCCTATCCATCATAGCTCACAGTTCTGGGAAAGTCCTTAAATGTACTAACCTTGTTTTTTGGCTTCTGTAGCTCTGCTTATTACTAATTGTTCTTGCTAATTGAAGTGAGTCAACCAGGATATGGTTTTTGGTGCATAAAAAGCCAAGAACAGTAAGGCTCATGGCTACACGATTTGGGTGAGTTCCCTGGATAACTGGCTGGCCTGTGAATAAAGACTTCCTATTGGCTTTAAGAGTCTATGTGTTTTTTGAACCTCACAACACTCTATCACTTCCACAGTCTTTGTCATCTACTACTTCTTCACAGCCACATGTTATCATACTGCTGCTGCCAGCTCTTCTGCCTTTCTTACATCATCAGCTCAGCTTGCTCTAAAAGTAAAAATTACAGGAGGCAATAATCCTTTATTCTACTTAATATTGCAACAGGCAGGGCAGATACTTTAGATTAACTAAAGCAAACTGAACATCTAGAATATATAATAAGGAAGATGAGTTTGGCACAGGTTGTAAAATGCAAATAAAGGGTTGTATTTGCACCAGTTGTGGCCTAGATTCTAGTTCGGCCACATTGGCTTCTTGTTGAGTCACTCGTGCAGTACACTCCCTTCTTTCCATCTTGTTCAAGGATAGGTGCAGGGTTATAAAACCACTGAGGCTTGTTTGCCTGGAATACAGCTTTCCTTAACTAGAAGGAAGAATGATTAGACTGTTGGGCATCTGGAAGAAGCTGTCAGTATCATTTGAAATTACCTGTAATATTATTTCTTTCATGTCTGTCCCAGCTCACTGTGAACTGTCAAGAAACTTGTAGATAGTAATTAATGCATCCTCAGCACGGTCTACAACTATATATTCACAGTTGTGTGTACTGTCTTTAGCGCTTTGCCAGCTCGTGAGCTTATGGGAAATAGCATGACTCTTAGAAAAGAAAAACAGCCAACAAGTAGATGCAACAATGCCTACTGGCAGAGAAGACAGTTAATTTACCTTTTATGGTACAGAAATATGAATGTGTGGGTAAGATGACTAATTGTACATCTTCTAAAGAAATTGGACTGATATGAAAAATAATTTCCTGTAAGTGATTTAGGGTTTGGAGCAAATGAGGGTATAGAGAGCTGATTTTAAGGGTTCTCAAGTCTTTTTGATTTTCATAATGAGATTATTATTCAGTACAAAGAAATTGACCTTTTCAGATTGCTAGTTCATGGTGTCTTTCATAGTCAACAAGTCATGGATCTAATGACTTAGTCTAGTTCTGTAAGGTTTCCATCACACCCAGGAGAAATCTCCACTAGCTAGCTCTCCACCGTCCCTTGCTAGTTTCTAGCAACCACTAGTGGACATTCAGTTTTACAACGTCTCTGTTCTAAAACAGGCGTTGTGTTTTCTAGCTAGCTTTTCTTTAACTGTTTTCAAGCTTCATCTGTTTTATTGTATCGATCAGAACTTCATCTCTCTCCATGCTGAGTACTATCGCACTGTGGCAATGTGGCACATTCTGCTCATCAGTTAGTGAGACGCCGAGGTGATGCTGCTTCTTCACTAGTATGAATCATGCTGCGGTGACTGTTTAGATAATGGGTTCTTCTGTGGAGAAGTACTCTTAGATATTGCTCACTGTGGAATTGCTGGGCCGTATGGTCAGTCTGTATTTAGTTTTCCAGTATCTGTCAAACTGTTTCCTCATGGCTGCACCTTTTCGCAGGTCCAGCAACAATGCAGGGCAGTCTCGGTTGCTCCACTCCTCACCAGCACTTGTTACATGTACTTATGACATAACCATGCTTGTGGCTGTGCAGTGTCAGTTTCCTGATGACTAGTGATACTGACCGTATTCTTATGAGAATCTTGACCATTTATAATATCTTCTGTGAAGAAATAGCTAGGCAAGCCCTCTGCATGTTTTTTTATTTGTTTGTGTTTTATTGTTTATTTCAAGGGTTGTTTATATTTTCTAGTTGTTTATCAGCTATAGAAGTTGAAAATTTTCTCCCATTTGTTTATCTTGTGTTTCTTTCACTCTTCCTTCTTCTCTTCTTCTCTTCCTTGTCTCCTTTCATTCCCTCCTTTTTTTTTTTCAGACAGGCTCTTGCTATGCAGCCAAGGCTTACCTCACACTAGCTACGTAGTCCAGGCTGGTCTTCAGTATGCGATCCTGCTGCCTTGGCTTCCCAAGTGCTAGGATTACAGGCGTGCCTCCTTTGTCTCTCAGTCTCACATTCTTGGTAGTATTCTAGGAGCATGGGACGTTCAGAGTTGGGAGTATAACCCAGTGGTGCTTGCCTAGCATGTGCAAGACCCTGGGCTCAATTTCTACTTGCAAAAACACAGTCCAGCAACAATAAAGAAGAGATGTTTCTAAGTTTGATGGGTGCCAGCTGGTCTTCTTACATTGCTGATACTTTTGATGTCTTATTTCAGTGATTGTTGGCCAAGAGATCACGACAATGTACACACAGTCTCTCTAAGAGGTTTAGAGTATTGTTATATTCATGCTTATGGTAAGTTTTTAGTTGATTTTTGTAAATAGTGTAAAGCATCCAATTTATAGTCATCTCAGTAACACAGGAAAGGACTATTACTCATGTTATTTTTATTTTTATTAGTTATTTTGAGTGTCTGTGGTGTGTTTGTGTGCATGTGGGTACATGTACATGTATTTGCATGTTTGTATGGAGGTCAGAAGTTGATATCCATTGTCGTCTTCACTAGAAACTGGACAAGGGAGATAGATTTCTTCACAGTGCTTTCACCTTATTTTGTCTTGTTTTGTTTTTGTTTGTTTGGATTGTTTTGAGACAGGATTTCTCTATGTGGAGCCCTGGCTTTCCTGGAACTCATTCTGTAGACCAGGGTGGCCTTGAACTTAGAAATCCACCTGCCTCTGACTCCAGTGCTGGGATTAAAGGCCTGTGTCACCATGCCTAGTTCCACCTTATTTTTTGAGGTAAGGTCTTTCACTGAACCTGGAACTCCTCAACTTAGCTAGACTGGCTAGCCAATGCACTCTAGGAATCCCCCTGTTTCTGCCTCTCCAGCACTGGAGCACTATAGGTTATAATTTATAATAGTCATATACATATATTATATATAATAAAATTTATAATAATAAAGATTTTACAGTCTCTAGCTTTTTACATGGGAACTGGGCACCAGGGCACAGGTCTCCTCATGCTTATGTATGTAAATATTTGCTTCATAATTGAGTCATCTCCCCAACCCCTTTTGGTTAATTTTTAAAGTTAGTAAACAAAGCAGTAGGTTCCATTATGAATTTTACACATATTTGCACCATTATACTTTGTTCTTACTGTTGAAATGATTTTCCCAGATTGAATTATCTTGTCACCCTTGCTGAAGATGAGTTGATCATAAATGTAGCTTTATTTACGTTATTAACTCTCAGTTCTGTGTTTCTGCTAGTGGCCATGCTGCTTAGATTACTGTAATCTTGTGCTGAATTTGGAAACAGAGAAGCATAAGTCTTTCAACTCTATTTTTTTAAATTCACTTTACATCTGATCACTGCTCTTCCTCCCAGTTAACCTTCCCACAATGCTTCCCACATGATCCCTTCTCCTTAGAGAGGGTGGAGGCCCCCTTGGGTATTCCCCGACCCTGGCCCATCAAGTCTTGGCATTTCCCACTTAGGCCAGACAAGGCAGCCCAGCTAGAAGAACATATCCCACAGTTTTTGGGATGGCCCTGCTCCAGTTGTTCGGGACCCACATGAAGACCAGGCTGCACATTTGATAGTATGTTGAGGGAGGGCTCGGTACAGCCCATGTTAAGCTCTTTGGTTGGTGCTTCAGTCTCTGAGAGCCCAAGGGTCCAGGTTAGTTGACTCTGTCAGTCTTCCTATAGAGTTCCTATTCCCTTCAGGGCCCTCATTCCCTCCCCTGGTTCTTCCATAAAAGTCCCCAAGCTCCATCCAATGTTTGGATGTGGCTATCTGCATCACCCTGAGTCAGCTGCTGAGTGAAGCCTCTCAGAGGACAGCCTTTCTAGAGGACCGTCTGCAAATATAACAGTATATCATTAATAGTATCAGGGATGGTGCTTGCCCATTCTGATGGGTCTCTCATTGAGCCAGTTATTGCTTGGCCATTCCCTCAGCCTCTGCTCTATCTGCACTCCATGCATTTCTTATAGACAGGATAAATCTGAGGTCAAAAGTTCTGTGGGTGGGTTGGTGTCCCCATTGTTCCACTGGGGTCCCTGCCTGGCTACAGGAGGTGCCTGGCTTCTTCAGGTTCCATGTCTCCAATGTTGCGAGTCACAGCTAAGGTCACCACTGCTGATTCTTGGGAAGGGGAAGGGAATCTGTCAACTCTACTTTTTTTCTTTCAAGATTTTTGTCACTATTCTGAGCTTCTGTTTTGCATTTTTTTGTATAAATTTTAGGATCAGCTTGTCAGTTTGAGGAGACAGGAAACAGAATCTTGTATTTTGTTAATAATTGTATTAAGCCTATTAAGATCAGTAGTAGTTTTGCCAACTCAACATTGTCTTCTCTGATGTGTTTCTTTTTGTTTAAAATATTTCAGTGATGTTTTATAACATTCAAATACATAAACTTTCACCTTTGTGCTAATTTGCACCTATGCAAAGTTTAGTTATATTGTAAATAATATTGCTTTCTTAATTTCATTTTTAAATTGGCCTTTGCTTATATTTAGAAAGACCATTGATATTTATTTGTATAAATTATGTAACCTGTAATCTTCTAGAACTCATGTATTTGCTCTAATTATTTTTGAATACTTTAGGATCTTCTTCTTCTTCTTCTTCTTCTTCTTCTTCTTCTTCTTCTTCTTCTTCTTCTTCTCCTTCTCCTTCTCCTTCTCCTTCTCCTTCTCCTTCTCCTTCTCCTTCTCCTTCTCCTCCTCTTCCTCCTCCTCCTCCTCCTCCTCCTCCTCCTTCTCCTTCTTCTTATTATTTTCATTTTTATTCTTTAATCCTTTTCTGCAGTCCAGACTTTATCCCCTTCACAGTCTGCTCCACTACGCCACTGCTCCCCTTCCCATACCTCCCCCAGTCTTTGTCTCCACCCCCCAATCCCCACCCCGCCAGGCCTCCTGACTACCTGGGACTTCAAGTCTCTCAAGGGTTAGGTGCATCTTCTCTCACTGAGGCCAGACCAGGCAGTCCTCTGCTGTCTGTGTGTTGGGGGCCTCATGTCACCTGGTGTATGCTGCCTGCTTGGTGGCTCAGTGTCTGAGAGGTCTCAGGGGTCCAGGTTAGTTGAGACTGCTGGTCTTCCCATGGGGCACCTTCTTCTAGCTTTTCCCCAATTCAACCACAGGGGTTTCCAGCTTCCGTCCATTAGTTGGGTACTAGTATCTGTACCTAACTCAGCTGCTTGTTGGGCTCCTCAGAGGTCAGCCATGCTAGGCTCCTGTCTGCAAGCACACCACAGCATCAGTAACAGTTTCTGGGCCCCAGGCCTCCCCTTGAGCTGGATCCCAGTTTGGGCCTGTCAGTGGACCTCCTTTCTCTTTTATGCTCTTCTCCATTTTTGTCCCTGCAGTTCCTTCAGACAGGAACAACTCTGGGTCAGAGCTTTTGACTATGGGAAGGCAACCCCATCCCTCCACTTGACGTCCTGTCCCTCCACTGGAGGTGGACTCTACAAGTTCCCGCTCCCCACTGTAGAGCACTTCATCCAAGGTCCTAAGAGTCTCTCACCTCCCAGGTCTCCGGTACATTCTAGAGGGTCCCCCCACCTCCTACCTTCTGAGGTTGCCTGTTTCTGTTCTTTCTGCTGACCCTCAGGGCTTCAGTCCTCCCTCCACCCCACCCCACAATATCTGATCAGGTACCCCCTTCCCCTTCCTGTCCCCTCTCCCACTCAGGTCCCTCCCTTCCTCTGCCCCTCCCCCCAAGTGACTGTTTTCTTTTACCTCCCAAGTGAGATTGATGCATCCTCACTTGGGTCCTATGGGCAGTATCCTGGGTATTCTGTACTTTTTGGCTAATATCCACTTATTAGTGAGTACATACCATGCATGTCCTTTTGGGTCTGGGTTACCTCACTCAGGATGATATTTTCTAGTTGCCTGCAAAACTCATGATGTTCTCATTCTTAATAGCTGAGTAGTATTCTATTGTGTAAATAAACCATATTTTCTGTATCCATTCTTCCATTGTGGGACATCTATAGGAAGACCTGCTATCTCAACTAACCTGGTCCCTGAGACCTCTCAGACACTCTCGAGCCACCAAACAGGCAGCATACACCAGCTGATCTGAGGCCCCCAACACATAGACAGCAGAGGACTGCCTGGTCTGGCCTCAGTGAGAGAAGATGCACCAAACCCTTGAGAGACTTGGGGTTCTAGGGAGTAAGGAGATCTGGTGGGGTGGGGGTTGGGGTAGAGTGGGGACATCCTCTTGGAGACAGGGTGGGGGGCGTTGGGGGAGGAGGTGTGGGAGGGTGGACTAGTAGGGGGATAAAATCTGGACTGTAAGAAAAGATTAAAGAATAAATTTTAAAAAAAGAAAAAAGAAACAAAAAAAAAGAAAGAAAGAAAATCCATATTTCAGGTTCCTATGTAGCGACCTGTTCTGTGTCAGCCATTCGTTCTCCCAGCAGCTTTAGTCTGTCATCTTTCTGTATCTTGCTCACCCTGTGCATTCTTCCTTACTTGCTGGGGACATTTTAGCTTGTGTAACATTGGTTTCTCCCTCTGGAACAATTAGACATTTGCTACTCAGACCCTCCTTGGCAGTTTACTCATTTGCTATCTTGTGTTCTAATGGAAGTTTGTTCTTGACTCTGATATAACAAATTCCTCATCAAGAGGAAGGTAATCTGCTAGTAGTAAAACCTTCATGTTTATAACAGCCAACTTAGCAGCACTAAGCATATGATAGATAGCAAATTAAGGAAGTATGTATAGGATAAAGGGAAATAAAAAGAGACATTACAAAGGTTTTATGTACAACTATGGAAACTCATGTAATTTGCTCGATGTGCTGTGTGCTTTTAGCAAATGCTAGGATTCATTCTTGTTTCCTTTTGATAGTCTGAAGAAAATGATGATAAAATATAGTTTGGTGCCTTTAAATAAGTTGTAGTTCATTGAGAAAATTAGATATAAATTACTGTTGTAAAATACTAAAAACAACTTCAGTTTCTGGCAAAGATGGAGTACCCTGTTCTTTGAAATGAAAGCATGAGGGTAAAAGAGGATTGTAAATGGTGGCAAAAGAAGCCTGGGGAGTCTTGGATTGAAGAATAACATAAAATTCCTCTGGATTTCCTATTTGCTTCCTGTAAGTCTGAGGATTCTGCAGAAGCCACCAACCTGAGATGTTCACAAACCACAGAAAGGTGACATTGAAAATCCTGCTTCCTCTAGTTAGAGGGGAAGAAAGGACATGGTTTAGCAATAAAATGCGTTGACAATACCCACTCTATTGCCAGTCACACACCACCTGAACAACCTCGTTTCCCCATGCACATATGGAGTCCTCATGAGGATGAGCAAGATGTTAATGTTGGACTGAAAGTATTGGAATGTGAGCTGTGATGCTCTGTTTCCCACATTGATGATTATGGAGTCAAGCAGTGAGTCAGTCTTCCATCCTGCTGACAGGGGACAAGCAGCCTTGGTAATTCTCTCATTCTCTTGCCTGATAGGGTCAGCAGAACCAAGCAAGGAGCTGTTCTGTGCCTCTCTCAGTGAGCGAGCCATGCTCTGTTTCTCTCCTGGGATAGAGTCGCCACAGCAAAGGGAGGCCATCCAGTAGAAGAGCTAGGTTTGAATTTCCCTACTGAGATAATGACAGAGTTGAACTTGGGACCAATGATCTTCTAGTCCCTATCCAATACATGGAGGCCTAAAGTCTACTTTGTTTTAAGTAGATTCAAAATAGAGGGAGAAAAAGAAGAAAATTATGGGTGTGAACAAGGACTATATCTAGAATATGTAAAGAATTCTTATAGCTTAGCAATGAAAGTCAGATGAAATTTAAATTGGACAAAGACTGTGAAACACATGAAAATACTAATTCATTGTTATGAAAATTGAAATCAAAACCACAATGAGATACCACTGTAACACCCCAAGAATAGTTGTAGCAGAAGAAGCTGATATGAGTAGCCCTCAAGCACCTCTGGTGAGAGTGTGCAGGTTCAGCCACTGTATTAAATGATTCTCAGTTCCTCAGTTAAGTTAGAGACAAAGGTGCCTTGTTGAGCAGCAGATCTATTTCCAGAGAACTGAAAACTTGTCAACAACAAATGTATATGAATGCACGTAGTAACAGTCTTAAGACAATGTCTACATCCATGAAGTAGAATAGTATTGCCCATGAAGAGGGATGAGGCACTGATACAAGCTGTGGTGTGCACATACTTTGGAAATATTATGCTTAGCAAAAGAGGGCAGCTGCGAAGGCTACATATTTTATGACTTCTTTATGAAATTCCTAGAAAGTAGTACAAAAACCCTCTTTAATGTCTATCTATCATCTATCTATGGCTGCAAGAGGGTCTGGAGTCAACAAGTAGTGATTATTATGGACATTGAGCACCTTTTAAAAATGCATTCGTGTGTGTGGGGTGGAGGTTGAGTCAACATAGAAAAGTATAAAAGTTCAACATTCAGTTAACAAAAACATATTAGAATTTACTTAGTTCGAAGGAAAAGAGAAAAATGCCAGCTTGATAAAGACCATCTATAAAAACTTCAAAGGACAGGCAAAATGAAGGAAATGAAACTAAGAACAGAGCCACACAATGAATGCTGTTGAGTTTTGACAAAGGAGTAAAGAAATTGGATAGCAACTGGATAGCCTTTCAATTAGTACTGGAGGCATTTAGCAAACGCAGGCTAATAAGTAAACCTCAACCAAATTTCATGTCTTATGTAAGAATGACCTCAAAGTCAACCATGCATTTAAATATAAGCTATAGAAATAAAAAACTTACAGAGAAGAGCTCATAGACTTGGACACAGAAAGCCTGGTCCACAAGAGAATGCATCTCATAGGATTAAATGGTTTTGGTTTGTGAATGACCCAAAACAAAACAAAACAAAACAAAAGTGACAGACTGGGAAAAAATACTTGCAAGTATTTAACAAGGAGCCAGTAATCTAAAATTCATTAAGGGCTTTAAACAGGATGAGAGAGATGGCTCCCGAGGAAAGAGTGTTTGCTGCACATGTCTGACAACCTGCATTCCATCCCTGGAGCCTGTATGAAATATCAAATGCAGTGTATTTGTAAGTTGGAGGCCACCCTTGTCTGCATATTGAGTTCCATGCCAGCTAGGGCTATATAGAGAGATGTTGTCTCAAAACAACAAGAACCTCACAACTAAACAAAATTGTACCTTTATTAAATTTTCTACCTAGTACTTTCTAATGTAAAAAAAATGTATAATTTAAATAAAAATTTCCAAACTTTTTGAAATCAATAATAATGTTATATGTAATGCGTATAATAGTCATAATATGATATAATTAATATGATTATTATTTATTTGGTGCTGGCTATTAAACCTATGGACTTGTGTGTGGTGCACAAGTCCTCTACCACTGAGCTACATCCTCAGTCCCTTGATTCAATTATCCTGTTTATTTGATTGATTGATTGATTGATTGATTGATTGATTGTTTTGAGACAGAATTTTATTATATGGCTCTGGTTAGCCTGGAACTCAGTGTGGTATATAGACCACACTGGCTTCGAACTCATAGAGTTCTGCCTGCCTCTGTCTCCTAAATCTGAAATTAAAAGTGTGCACCACTACACCTGTTAAAATTATTCTTAAAATTGAATAAATTTTAGGAGTCCTACATTTTAATGAAAACCTAGGTAGTAGTTTGAATAAAATGGCCCCCACAGGCCCATCAAAAGTAGCATTATTTGAAAGGATTAGGACTTGTGGCCTTATTGGAGGAGTTATGGACTTGTTGGAGGAAGTGTGTCATTGGAAGTGGGCTTTGAGGTTTCAGAAGCTCAAGCCAGGCCTCATGTCACTCTCTTCCTGCTGCCTGCCAATCCAGGTGTAGAACTCTTGGCTCCTTTTGCAGAACCGTACCTGCCTGCATGTCACCATACTTTTTGCCATTATGATAATAGACTAAACCTCTGAACCTGTAAGCCAGCCCCAGTTAAATGTTTCCCTTTATAAGAGTTGCCACAGTCATACTGTCTCTTTACAGCAATAGAAACACTAAGACAACACATGAAACTGAAATAGCTGGACATTGTATATACGTTTTTATCTCAGATGTCTAAAAGACCTGTCATTACATTTATAGGTGAAATATATGTTGTCTTTAATTTTTCCAGTTTTATTTTCTTGCCAGGTGTGGTGGCACACATCTTTAATCCCAGCACTTGGGAGGCAGAAACATGAGGATCTCTGTGAGTTCGAGGCCAGCCTGGTCTACAACGTAAATTCTGGGGCAGCCAGGACTGTCACACAGAGAAACCCTGTTCAAAAACATTTTTTTTTAATTTTTATTTTATGTGCCTTGAGTGTTTTACCTGTATGTATGTATGTGTACCGTGTTTGTGCCTGGTGTCTACAGAAGTCAGAAGAAGGCATCAGATCCCTCAGGATTGGAGTTATATATGGTTTTGAGCCGTCATATGGGCATTAGAAATCAAACCTGGATCCTCTGCAAGAGCAGCCAGTGCTCTCAACCACTGAGCCATCTCTCCAACTCCATAGGTTAAGTCTTAAAGGCAATTTATTTTTATTTTATCAAATTAAATTAGCTTGTTGTAAGTGCACTGTCAGAAACATGGATGAATACACCTGCATCTTTTCACAATGTCAGAATTTATTGAACAAGAATAAATTCACAAGGTACAAGAGCTTCAATTTCAGCAGTTTGCCAGATATTCTTATTTCCCATGGTAGCCTGGCAGAGGTGAACAGAGGTTCTTTTATTTCTATTGTAATTACTAATATTAACTCTTATATCACACAGTACACAGTAAACATCTCTTTCTCTGTATTGTGAGTATATGGGTTATGCTATAAAAGGATAAAGAGGCTATAGCAGAGTTTCTGGAGGTTTGAGAAGTAGGTTGATAGAAATATAAATAGTCTGTACTGACAAGATAGCACACTGAGAACGCAAACCACTCACAGAGAAGAAGCTGCAGCTGTGGGTCACAGGGCTAAGCAGGAAGATGCAGAGTTGAATCTAGCTACAGAGCAAAGAAAAAAAGGGAGACCTGGGTCTAAAAAATGAGCAGGAAGAGAAGCTGATGAGTATTGGGTACAGTGTCAATAGCTGCAACTGAGTAGAGCAGAATCCCAAGGACAGGTGATAATTCTCTGTCAGCCTAATTCACACAGAAGATGTAGGATAGCCGGTTGGTGGGGCTGTTTACCTCATGGGGCTGGAGAAATGGCTCACTGGTTAAGGGCACCTGCTGCTCTTGCATAGGACCTGGATTTGGTTTCAAGTACTCACTTCTGGTGACCCATCACCACCTGGAACTCAAGTTCTAGGAGATGTGACACCCTGATCTAGCCACCCTGTGGGTGCCCATATGTACATAGTGCATGGTGTACATGAAGACAAACACCCATACAGACTAATAGTAAATAAGTCTCTTAGGGAAGGCATAATTTGGGGAAAAAAAAAGCAATTTTAGGCAATATAGTAACTTAGAGAAGGACACAGCCTGATCTTAACATGGCTTATTTGTCTAAGATTTAGTTAAGGCTTGTGATGAGCATAATTTAACGATTTTAGTTAATGTAACCAAGACATATTATTTGTATGCAAGTTTGGTAGCATGTAGATAGTACATAAGCATTAGACTGATGGTAGACCTAACTTAAAATATATATATATAAAGTCATATAGAAACATAAATTGATAAAGCCCCCAATTTTTATGGTACTCATTGCCATTTAAAAAATTGAGATCATTAATCAAATGGCTTCCTCTATTGGAGTAAACACTCATTATTGCTAAATCTACACTTTCTAGGGCATGTGTGACTCTCTACAAACTAGCAGCAAATATCTAACTCAAGACAGAGAATTTAACCCAAATGCCATAGAGAAGAGCTTAAGCAAAAGTGCAGTGCAAACAAAAAAAGTCAAAAGCCTGGGCTTGTCATGACCACTCTATATTTTTCTTTGTCTTAATAGCCAATTAGCAAGGAGGGAAATTCTTCTACAAATGGGAATTTCTTTTACAGTCAATTTTTAAGTGATCAAATAAAATACCAAGAAGTCATATTTTAGAGACTGTAGAGTTGTATGTAATGTGCTTTCTAATCTAATACAACCCTTCACTGGGAAAGGCAAAGACCACAATCCTTCACTGGGAAAGGCAAAGACCACTTTTCTATTACCCCTGCCCCTGAGAAATCTTCTGTTGAGCTTCATGAAGCTTTTCCTTTCTGTTTTATCAGGTCTGAGCCAGAACAGATATCCTAAGGAATGTATTCCATCCTGGATTTTTGACAGGACATGTTACCAGGGAAATTGGGGTTCCCTTTTGTGGGTTCTTAGTCTCCTTAATAAAAAGAATTTAAAAACAGACTTAGAAGGAAGTTTGAGGACCATTTTATTAGAGTTTGAAAGAAAAACAACAGAGTAGGCAAGCTGAAAAATCTCGGAAGCTGCCAGGAAGAAGGACATGGCCAAGAGGGAGAGAGATAGCCATGCCTTTTGATTTAGGCATGGAGGTCAGAAAGCCCTGCCAGGGAAAGCATGCTTGGTTTAAATTAAAAGAAGAAAAAGGGAAAGTTATGGTTTCAGAGTTAGAACTCAGAGAAGTGGGCTGGCTTGGCATAGTAAAGACTTGTAAGCAACTGCTTGCAGGGAGAGACCTCTGGAAAGCGTAAGCACGTTATCTCCTCGCGTGGTCATCATTCCTCCCGTCTTCTTAGTGCGTCTTCATATGAATCAGCCCTCCTAAGCCGTGGTCTTCCGGCCAGGTGATTGACAGGCCCCATCAAACTAACTCTTACTACGTAATGCTCTAATCTTAAGGGAAGGTGAGAGTGTCATGTCTCCACCACGGCCAGAGTTCTCTCCCTCACACAATTCTTTTGACTAGGAAGCAGCAACTTTCTAAGAATAGGCCTCAACAAAACCCTAATACTCTTCATCTTTTCATATGGCATTTTCAATCCTAAGAAGGAACAAAGCCTTTGTTCTCTAGTAAAGAACAGGGGTGGTGAATTGGTAAGAGGAAATGTTTTTACCATCTCTCCAGCTTGCCTATAGCAGGGTTGCAACTTACAAGAAAGATAGGGAAATGTGAGGTTTGGTCCAGAATTGATCATGAAAGAGGATTCTATCCTCAGTTGCCTCCAGCCCTAATAATCACTGTTGAGCCATCTAATAGTATGACACAAGAGTAGTTTCTTCAGCCTGAGTTATTATAGGCTTTTTTCCCAAGATTTCCACTCACAACTCCTTTCTGCCCCATGGTAAGTCAGGCAAGGGTTAGGACTCTAGAATGTGAGAACTAGGTACCTAGCATACATGAAAGGAAGCAGTCAGAGACAGGGCTCACACAGTACTCCACAATGAAGACAGGGCATGGCTATAAGCATTGTAACAGGATAATATGGTTCTGAGAAGAGCTTCAAACTTATCACAAACTGCTAAGATCCACAAATGGTAACTAAGGATGATGCATGGATGCTGAGTCTTACCAGGAATTTTGCAAATTGCAAAATCAAGCAAGAGTACTATTCAAATGATGCCAGAAAAGATGAGTCTCAAAGACTAAGACCTCTTTACTTTCAACCAGTAAGACGTGTTTTTATGGGCAGCCAGTACTGCAAGTAGGAAGCAGGGTAGACTACTTGCTAGAAGGTAAGTTCTAGCAGTTTCTAGATAACCCACATTCTGAGCACATGGCCAACTTGCCATGAACATGTAGGAGTCTTTTCCTCCAGGGATTTTTCTACTGACTGGCCTGCTTGAAATCTTTTATTGGAAACCAAGGTTTATTGCCTACAAAGAACAGGGGTGGTGAATTAGTAAAAGGAAATGTATTTGCCATCTCTCTGCCTTGCCTATAGCAAGGTTACAACTTAGAGGAAAGATGGGGAAGACTGGCATGGATGTGAGAAGGTGGATCACTCACACACTGGCAGTGTAAATGCAAAATGTAGAATGCCACAGCCACTCTAGACACTCTTGGACAGTTTCTTAATAAGTTTAGCATAGCCATTCAAACAAGTAATTGAATTTCTGGGCATTTATCCCACAGAAATGAAACTATCTTTTCTTTAAAACCTGTAAAAGGATTTTCAGAGCAGCTTTATTTCTAATAGTCCCACACTGGAGACAGTCCAGATGTCCTTCAACCGGTAATTGCTAGACAAGCCATTGTGCACCCAGGATGGTCCTCATTGGTACATGTGACAATGTGGGTGACTATATAGAAATTATGCTGCTCAAGAAAGCCAGGCCTGGAGACTACATAGCACATAATTCCATTTGTGGAACAGTTTTGAGATGTCTCATTTTAGAATTCGAAGACATTTTAGTTGCTCACAACTCTAGGAAGTGGAGCTTGGGAAGCTGAGAGTGATAAAGGAATACTCCAGGCAGTGGCTTTGTTAAGGATCTTGATTGACATGATGTTTCTATGAACCTGCACATATAATAAAATTATTTGGAGTATATACATATAAATGAGTACAAGTAAGAATTGGAAATGTAAATAAGGTTGGCTGTGTCAGTGTCAGCATCTGACTTTTATCATTGTAGTATAGTTTTGTGAGCTTTTATACTATTTGGAACTCTGTAAAGGGACACAGCATCTGTTTTTATTTCTCACGGCTGCCAATTAATCTGTAACTATGTCAAATAAAGGGTTCCACTTTAAGATGGCAGAAGGTAAGCACAAGTGAGAACGTAACTGACGTAGTATAGAACAAGTGACTTTCTAACTTAACTTTGAAGGACTCATAGGATGTCAGTGTGCTTTGCCTTATTATTTAAAAAAGAAGACTCAGTTAACATTGTCATGTTCTCTGAAAGAGGTTCTCACTGGTGTTACTGATTGTCACTGCCTAGACCTGATACTTCCAAAGACTGAAAAAGTCACACAAATAGCAAGGCTTTGAGGAGTTTTATTCACGAGTGGAGTGAGAGTACAGGCTAGACACACTGCAAGGGAGCAGCAGGCTAGTTAAACTTGAGTGCCCAGGAGCAGGAGGCTACTACTTACGCCTTTCTTATATGGGTCTAAGGATAGGAGGAGTTGGTTGATAAGGGTGATATAAGGGTGATATATGGGTATTGTAAGGGTAATGTATGGGTAACTTTTTGTTTTCACTGACAGGCTTAGGTTATACAAGCCTGTGTTCACTTTGTATGTTCTTTACTATGATGCATCTCATTTAAATCATATGTTCACCCATTTGTGCATAGCATAAGTTAATAGAGGTGTTTAAGATCATTCTGAGGAAATAGTTTGCCTTACTGTGCATGTACCCAAAATCAGCCGAGGCTGGATCATCCCATTGCTTGTGGCTCCTGGATATATTTTTGGACATGTTTAATCCCAGAAAAGGAGTTACTAGGGGTTGCTAGGACGCTAAAAGTGAGAGTGACCATAAGCCTTTGTTTAGAGAAGCACACATGAAACTCAGTGGAGACTTGGTTACAGGTTGTTAGGTGCTTTGTTGGGAAAGGGGTATGTGTATAGCTCAAGCTAAGTGGAGTCCTGGATTGCCAAGTTATCCTAATGCATGGATGCTTCACTAGGAGGAGATGCCCACATGGCCCTTGAACTGTATCAAAAACCACAGACCACAATGAAGTTCAAGAGGATCTAAGATAACACAATAGAGAGTATGAACAGCATAACTTTTCTGTGAGAAAGATGAATAAAATTTGCAGATTACATGCTTAGCATTCCAAAAGGAGAGACAGAAAAATAGGCCTGGTACCCAGGTACAAAGTCTGGAAGTCAGATACCTGTTTAGAGTCACATGACTAGTAAAGCTACCGACAAATAGTACCTGAAGAGGAGAGTTCCAAGAATAGACTCCAGAGCATGTCATACTTCCCAAAAGCTTCTTAGGGCAAGGTGGACTTGAAGAAACAGAAATGTAGACCTTAGATGAGTTGAAGAAAAAGAAAATGTGAGTTTGGGTCAAGTTCTAATCATGTTCTCTGAACAATGTTGTTATTTGGGACAAGGCTGAAACACGGATCACAACATTGTATTTAGCTGTCAAGTTTTTGTCCTTTTTTTTTTTTTTTGCCTTTTAGATGTGTCAAGAATTATTCTATGTAGTGACTAGAACAAAAGCCAGACTCCAGTCCATTGAGGAGTGCTGGGAGGGAGGGACCATCTAAGTGCAGATGTCTGTTTTAAGGGCTCTGTTGGGCAGCAAGGGAAGGGGAACCTGAGAGAAGCAAGATCCTGAAGATAGTTTGGGAATGAGGAAGGAGGCTGGAGCGGCTGGCAAGTGGTGGCTGGGGAGCTCCAGAAAACATACACATTTTTGGACTCTTCTTTGGAAATTGCCTTCAGAGCCTGAAGCACATTTTCAACAATGGCAAATCTTCATCTTTTGAGGGTGAATTTAATTTTTAGAAAGAGTTCAGAGCCAAAGGTGGTAAATCAGGTGGGTGATCAAGGTGGATAATCCAACTTTTTTTTTTTTTAAAGAACTATAATTATAAAATAGTAAAACTGATTTTCTTGTGAAGCTTGAATTGACTTAGCAAGTGATACTTAAAGGATCCCAAAACTGTTTGGCACTGTGACACTGTGTGAATGAGTGCATAGAGTCCTTTAGCCTGTGCAGAAGAACAGTTACCTGTGGAAGCAACTGACCTCGTTACATTGTTCCCCTCCTCGTGCTTAAATGCAAGTTGCCTGTGTTTCTGTTGCCCAAGGGGTGTCTTAGTGGAATTATCCCAAAGTTTATATATGTGAGAATCAAGTGTTTCAAACTGTGATTGTTTAAACAGTTCTCCTGTGGTCTTTCAGATGTAATTAGAATTCCTAGGATAGGAGTGTTCCCACAAGCATAACAATACTTTAAATGTGTGTTCAATTATCCTTTTCTATAGTCATATTTAATCGTTTCCTTTTGAAATAGTTACTTTGAAAATATTAAATCGCTCTCACACACTCAGATGTTTCTCAAACCTAAGGCAGTACTGGGCACATAGTAGGCACTCACTGCTCTTGTGTTTGACACACAAACCAATGGGGGGAGGGAATCAGTTCCCTGGTAGATCAACTCTGTTAATAGTTGGCCAAAAAAATTCAGGGTAAAAAAAAAATGAACATAGGCAAAAGTTTGAAGTTTCCCATAGCCTTGCTAACATGTCACATGCATACACCAAAGCACATCCCTTACTGAAAGCCTATTTCATATCTTTTATTCACATGTATTATTCTAATCACTGAACCAGCACGGTGGAACACATGGCTCTATTTGACAGATGCAGACACTATGGCTCAGACAAGTGCAGGGTCACACAGCTGCAAGGGACAGAGCAAGAACTTGCATTCAGGCTTCTAGGTGTGCAGTCCTTGCATCTCTCTCCTCCGATCCTCACGTCTCCACCTTCATGACCCATGTCCACGATAAAAAGAGCAGTCTGTCCAGAAATGCTTCATCTTTCCTCCCTCACACTGAGAAAATAGAAATTAAAATCTTTTTAACTTCAAATTCTTGCTGGCGAAGAGACCAGTGTTCTAACATTGTGCTTTATGGAATTTGAATGAAGAAGGCAGTAGTTTTAAAGTTGACTTGTTTTTGAAATGGAAACCTGACCTTACAATTCATCCATGCCCTCCCTCTGCCTGCCACACCTGGAAGGCTCACGCTGCTCCCCAGAGTGGGTGGTGTAGAAGTGGTGACTGTAACATCCTGTCATGGCTTCCTTAATGAGAAAGCATGAGAGAAAGCCATGACAAGTTTGCCATTCTAGGAAACTTTCCACAGCTGTTGCTTTAATTAAAACTTTCTTGGGCCCAATGAACAGAAACCACTAGAGCTCACTTAAGCTGAAAAAGGAATCTGTTTTAAAGCTCCTGTAGTGCCTCCCAACCAAAGGGCAGGGAGCTTAGGAATGCAATGAGGCAGGAACCCAGAGACTTCTCTTGGCCTCTTTATGTTCCCTTCACCCAGAGGAACCTCCTTTGCCTCCTGGTGGGAAGGTCACTCTGTTGTCCTGGCCTATCCACCCAGAGAAAGACCAACTTCTCTCCTCCTCATAACCCTATTCTTCCATCTCTTTCTTTCTCTATTCCAGTTCTAGACTCTGTGGCAAGGCTCAAACTGTCCTAGCTTGGGTTCAGTGCTGATTCAGGAAAGGCCTTATAGACCTACATACCCACCATATCTGTGCTCATCCCTGTATTGTTGGTTTTGACTTTTTGAGACAGGTTCATTCTTATAGTTCTGACTAGTCTAGAATATCTCACTCCTGTCTCTCTTAGTCATGCTACTTATTCATTTCCATGCCAGGAGTTGGAAACTTTAATTATTTTTTATATTATAGGGATCAAATACAAAAAGAGTATAGAATTTAGGGGCTACAGAGATAGCTCAGTGGTTAAGACTGTGCACTGTTCTTGTAGAAGACCTGAGATTTGTTCCTATCACCACATTGCACAGCTCACAACTATTCTGACTCCAGCTCCAGAGAATCTGATGCCATCTTCTGGTGTACATGGGTACCTGCACTCATGTGTAAACTCTCACAAAGACATAAACATAAATATAATTAAAAATAATAAAGACAAATGCTAAAAAAATCCTTTTAAAAAGAATTTGAAATCAAAAACTAACATTGGCTTGATTTCTTACTCACCACTTCCTATGTGACCCTTGAAGTCTATCTGAGCCTTAAGTTAATATATATTCTTTCCCATGCGTTGTGTTGACTTTTAACAATAACATATATAGTATTTAGCTTGGAAACATATATCCATTATACTTGATCAAATATTGTTTCTTCCTTCTTTTTAAAAATCATTAATATAAAATATCACATCAAAAAGATATTTAAGTTGCACAGAGAATAACTCCTTCACATTGCCCTCACACTGCCCTCACACTCCTTCACACTCCTTCACACTGCCCTCACACTGCCCTCACACTCCTTCACATTACCCTCACACTGCCATCACACTCCTTCACA
>NW_021620672.1:2533786-2558548 GCF_004785775.1 Grammomys surdaster
ACACTCCTTCACACTGCCCTCACACTGCCATCACACTCCTTCACACTCCTTCATACTGCCCTCACACTGCCATCACACTCCTTCACACTCCTTTACACTCCTTTCACACTGCCCTCACACTGCCCTCACACAGCCCTTACACAGCCCTCACACTGCCCTCACACTGCCTGAGCCCTGAATCCTTCCTTTTCATCTGTCACATGTTGTTACATATTTTTTATCCAAAGGACTTTGGTCATAAACCCTCAAGAATTCTCTAGCAGAGTCCTTCCAGGCAGAAGCTGAAGCCCAAGGCATCACCAGAGACTGTTCTACTCTCAGAGATTGATTGGTGCATGTGGTATAAGCTCTGTTAAAAGCCATTTGTGCCACCTCTAGCCTTTCTTCCAAAGGTTGGAATTGATGGAACGAGTACCCAGACATGTTGACAAGATGGCTCAGAAGATCTGTGCACATACACATACACACACACACACACACACACACACACACACACACACACACACACCAAAGAAAAATGTCTTAGTGAGATGGTTCATTGGATAAAGATGTTGCTAACCTTGCCAACCTAAATTCATCCCATGGAGTCTTCATAGAAGGAGAGAATTGACTTCCACAAGTTGTTCTCTGACCTTCACACTCATACCATGACATGTACATACTCAATATATGTAAATATAAATGAAGTTTTAAAAATGTTTTTAAAAAGAGAAGAACCCAAGAGAATTAATTAAACCACTTCTCAGCCTTTTGGGTTAAAATCCAGTGAAAATTTAACTCAGCAAATACTATTTCTAGTATTTGCAACAAGTGGAAACAGACACTATGAATTAAAAACTATTTAAGTGGGGGAAACAGTCTTTTCAGAGATTTAAGTATAGAAAAGAAGAAAATGATTTTTTACATATTCCTTTCCTTCTCTCAAGATGTTTAGACAGCACTGGTTCACCAAAGTCCTGTGATAATGAAGGTCACTACAAGTGGGGAAGCATTGTCGTTCCAGGGTCCTAGTCCTAACAGGTGCAGCCCAGCTTCTGCCCGGAATCAGATGCAGATGTCACAGCAGCAGAGCAAAGGTAGCCAGTCCAGTTATATCCAGAAAACACTGGGGACCCTGACTCAGCTCTGTCTTCAGGAGCTTCCAGATTCTATAAACAGGATAATTGCCGCCCCCCCCCCCCGTGAATATACAGCGTGTATAATGTAATTTTGACCAAACTGTAGTCTGACTGATCTTTACTTTAAAATTAGTTTGGGCCTTGTCTCCTTAGGAAAGGCACTGGTGCATAAGGCATAAATAGATTAAGCTCTTGAACACAGGAGCCGGGTTTTTGTTTTAGTTATCCATGGGCATTTAGCTCAAACAGCCTCACAGTCCTAACTACAGTCAAGTCAGGGAGGCTCTTACATGCTGTGCAGCCCTCTAAAGCTAGCTAGAAGCTGCTCAGTGTCGGAGGGAGGGAGGGAGGGAGGGAGCAGAGTTGAACTCTCTGTCTTTGAGGCTTACTTTGCCCTGATAGTCAAGTGCTGAAGCTTATGAAAGGAAGAGAAGGGGCGAGACCAGGCATAGATGGTGAGCTACTTCAGTTGTAGTGGAAGAGTAGTGTAAATTCAGGGATGATGCAAAACTTGGAAAGGACCAGGCAGTGGGAGTCAGTCAACGGGGGGAGGGGTGGGGAGGAACAAGTCTTTTCAAAATGAATGTTTTATTAAGTAGGTAAAGTGGAAAGATGGTGTACAAGAATCATGAACTGTCTTACTAGGCCTAGCGTAGTTCTGTAAAACACTGAGATCATTTGCCAATTCTCATTTATTACAGTAAGAGGCTTGTACAAGCAATATATAGTACATTTTAATGAACTTTGCTCTGTAAATAATGACAACGTTGATAATATCCATTTTTAAAACATGAAAATAAATATACCTATACTTTAGGATGACCAGGAGCTCTATCATTATTTTGTTTAAAGTGAGGAGGCAGACCTGAGCCCCTGAAGCACAAGCTGTGTGAGGAGCTCCCCAGACCTCTCCTACTCCAAGCTTAGGTGTGGAGAGGGGCCTTCAATGCTTCACTCTGCCCCAGATCCTTATTTGGAGACTCTCTGCACCAAGGAGTAATTGTTAACATGTTTTCCCCTTGGGAATCTAAGTATTGAACATTAAATCTGCCAGAAATTCACAGTTAGTACACTTCCACCTCTGCTTTTACATAGAGAACCAGTTCTGGACAGTGCAACAAGGTTGGACCCAAAATGAAGACTTAGAGACAAAAAAGTTCATACTTTTTCTCTTGAAATTTCTGAAATATTACTCATTTTGGAGAAAGTAAGAATAGAGTTTCTGGTCACCTAAAGTATAACTGATATTTATTTTGGCAGTTTAAAAATATATATCTATGTTGCCATTATTTACAGAGCAAAGTTCATTAAAATGTACTATGTAACGCTTGTACAAGCTTCTTACCTTAATAAATGGGAATTGGCAGATGGTCTCAGTGTTTTACGGAGCTATGCCAGGCCTAGTGAGGCCGTTCATGATGCTTCAACACCATCTTTCCACTTCACCCACTTAGTAAAATATTCATTTTAAGAATTCATGTTCCAGGCAGCTCCTCTGCCTCCCAGGAAGAATATTTTGAGGTCTCCCAGTGACCAGTGGATAAAGAGACTTGACAGGAGAGCCTGAGAATCCCTGAAGAGCTAGTCCTTTGAAAGAGTCATTGTTATGGAATCTCCCTTTGAAAGAGACCACTTTATCTTGCTTCTAAGCATCTATAGCACAGACAGCATGTTCTGAAAAGAAATTCAGGGTGGTGTTAAAGGTAATCTAGTATGGATAGTGTGTAATTGGAAGAAGGATAGTTCCATTTTTATGGTTGCCATAACAATCATACAGTTGTACAAAAAATGTGCATAGCTTTTATAGAAGAGAGATGGCACCATTGTGATGATTCTTCTCATATCAGAACAACTGTTTTCAGATCTGAAAAATAGCGCGTGGCTTAACCCTTTAGCACAGCATGTTCCCTGAGAACTTTCCAAGTTCCTGGCTGTTGAAATGCATTCACACTTGTATTTGCATCTAAGCCTGATAAATGGATTGAGAATTAAGGATGATGATCCTTTCAACAGCAAGTTCTGAACTCCTGATTTGGGAATTCAAAGAATTCAAAGGCCTCAAATAGAAATCTAGGAGAGATGTCTAGACATAGTTAACTCCTTGACTTTGTTACATTTCTGTCCACTAGAATTTAAATTCATTACTCCATTGTGTTTAGTCTCAAAAAAAAAGCCATACTAAGATTTGGTGACAATTTCTGTTTTGTTTTTACATTTAAATATGTTGCTTCTGGAACTTGTGAATTGAATTTATGTAGTATATTTAAGTTAAAATATATCTATCCATACACTACTTTTTAAAAATCTATTCACCCCCATTTTTGTATTAATATAGCCTCTCTTAAGGAAAAAATACTTGGAATTTGACTCTTTTAGAAATACAAATAAATGCCATTCGATAAAATTTGATATAAAAATTTATGAACCTACAAGTTCAGTGTAAAGCTGTCAAATTTGGATATTGTACATAAAATGAAGTTCCTTTCAATGTATGTATGTATGTATGTATGTATGTATGTATGTATGTATGTGCATATGTATGTTTTTGAGACAAGATCTCACTATGTAGCCCTGGCTGGCCTGCAGCTTTCTATGTAGACTAGTCTTGTCCTCTAATCCACAGAGATCTGACTACCTCTGCCTACCTCTGCCTCCCTAGTCCTGATACTAAAGGCATGCACCACCCTGTACAGCAAGATATTTATTCTTAAGTATTGTAATAGAGGTTCATTTGAAACTGGCCTTTGTCTTCCCCAACCCCCACCTTTTTGTCTTCTGTTATTTTTCTGCTGAATGAAACCCTTCCACAGATTTCGTTCACCTACCATAGCAAGACACTGACCCTTCTTTAGATCCTGCCTGAACCCGGACAAATCTCACCCTCCATGACCCATATCCCCAAACCACCCTCTTCTGTGCCCCCCACTCAGCAGGAAACAACCAGAACAGAGAATTTACCCTGCTTACCATGGCAGTGGAGTGAAGGACTGACCCTGGGATGGAGGTGACAGTACAGATGAAGATAGTGTAATGTGAAAGTACAGCAGAATGTTCAAAATACACACTTAGCCTGTGAACATACAGTGGAAAAATATTGACAGACACATTGTGTTTCTCCACAATGATGGAATTTATTAAACAGCAACAAATTCACAAACTATAGCCAAGTAATCCTGGTTTCTCTTAGTAGCCAGTTGAAGGAAACCAGATGTTTTGGGTTTTTAAATTGTTTGTTCATTTTTAATCCCAATCTTAACTAGTAATATTAACTATAAGACCACTCAGTAACTGCATCTGTATCTACATAACTATGTATTTAATTTTTATCAGTCAATATTCTCAAAGTCCATCTAAAGTAACCACAGTTTGATATTTTAAGTCTGGATTATAGGGAAAGTATTACCAAAGCAAAAGAGAAAGAAACAAGCTGGGTAGTGGTGGCTCACATCTTTAATCCCAACACTCAGGAGGCAGAGTAAGGCAGCTCTCTGAGTTCCAGGCCAGCCTGTTCTGCAAAGTGGATTCCAGTACAGCCAGGGTTACATAGAGAAACTGTCTCCAAAAAACAAAAGAGAGGGAGAGAAAGAAACAGGTATTCAGAAAGCTTTGGATAAAAAGACTTTCTAGGCCTAGGGAATCACTCACCATCCTCACTCCCATTGGTATAGATATACATACTGTTTTCAGAACATTGGAAACCCTAGCTCTTAGGTCATCTGAAACAGCATGTGTTCAAAGACAAAACTAGCTGTCTTTGTCCTGTCTGTAGAAACTCTCTTGGTTGAGTAAGTTTAGTGTCTTAAGTAAGCTCATGGGGGAAGGTTATGACCTTTGTCCTGAGCAAACAGGAGACTCATTTCTTCTTTCATGGCATCTTCCCATGGTGCATTCTACCCAGATTCCAGTGTCGGCTCCGTCCGTCGTTGTGGTCAGCCGCTCTGGTCTGTCTTCTCTGTGCTCTACTGTCAATGCTTTCTCTTTTCTCTCTTTTGCCCCATGAGGATCTAGCTGGATAGAAACCTTTGTGTATTCTCAAATGGATCCTGAACACCTAGGACAGCAGATGCATGCTACATATTTGTTGGATGAAAGAGATCTGGCTTTTATTTCTCTTCGTTTCCAATACCTTTTTCATGTTGATGCTTCATTGGTTCCAACAACTTGGACTTATTCTTGACAAAAAAAAATGAAAATTTATGAAAAGGACTACAATTATGCACAGTTAAAATTCATTTAAGAAAAAAAGGAATGGGCATATTTTCTTGGGAAGTGTCATTTTTGAAAGGTTTTATGGTTTAAAGGGAGTCAGTTAATCTTTGTGGCTACCAAGGAGCCTAAACAGAGTTTCTCAGCCATATTTCAGTGCAGCCCCCCACCATGTTTTGTAACTGTCAGAGCTACCTAAAGTTGTAGGCATGCCTAATGAAGCAATGAACTCTTCCCCCATTCTCCATCCTAGGTATTTAAGATGTGGGTTAGCTTGGGTTTGGAGACACCAGGGATTACATTTGGGCTTGAGTGAATGTCTAACAGTAGTGATTCTATGACTGTGGTCTCTAAAGTAATACAGTGACTTTTAGTATATCTATCTCTATCTATCTATCTATCTATCTATCTATCTATCTATCTATCTATCTACATACCTATCTCTATTTCACACGGATTGAGGATGTAGACCAGTCATAGAACAGTTGCTTAGGCTCTGGATCAACATACACACACACACACACACACACACACACACACACACAGAGGGGGGTACAGGGAGAGAAAGAGAGAGAGACAGGGAGAGACAGGGAAAGACAGGGACAGAGACAGAGATAGAAATAGACAGAGACAGGCAGACAGGCAGACAGACACACACACACACACACACACACACACAGAGAGAGAGAGAGAGAGAGAGAGAGAGAGAGAGAGAGAGAGAGAGAGACAGACAGACAGAAGCAGGGGAGGGAATGGATAAACCAGAAGTTGATGGGATGATTTAAGTATAGGAGACAGCAAAACACAGTGGAAAAGAATGGTAAAGAAAGGAGAGTTTTCTAAGCATAATTTGATTTGAGCCATTTAAAGGTTTAAATATTAAACGATAAAATTAAATCTAGGTACGCAGGAATCTAAAGCAAAAACTAGATTTTGAGTTCAAGTTTAATCTTGATACATAGTAAGATCTTGTCTCAAAAAATAGTAACAGTAATCTATGATACATTGAATTTTTTTAAAAAAAAATCAATGACTTTGTAAAGATATAAAAATGGGAGAGCGAAACAGAGAGAAGATAAGCCGGGCGGTGGTGGCACACGCCTTTAATCCCAGCACTCGGGAGGCAGAGGCAGGTGGATTTCTGAGTTCGAGGCCAGCCTGGTCTACAGAGTGAGTTCCAGGACAGCCAGGACTACACAGAGAAACCCTGTCTTGAAAAAAGAAAACAAAACAAAAAACAAAAACAAAAACAAAAAGAGGAGAGAAAGAGAGAGAGAGAGAGAGAGAGAGAGAGAGAGAGAGAGAGAGAGAGAGAGAGAGGATAGTTGTGGGGCAAGGTAGGTGAGCAGAAACTCTTCTCAATAGACGAGCTCCAGACAGGACATGTACAGTTTTATAACTTATAAAATTATAGTTCAGTGAAAATCATCCAAGAGCACTGCAACCACTAGTGGAGTGGCTGTTTGTGAATAGCATATTCATAAGATAGGAAGAATCTTTTTCCCTAGAAGACATTTTCTGTGTGCTGGGTAATAGGGAGCAATCAGATAGCCTGGTCTGGCTATTAGTACCTTAATCTAATAATCTACCAAGGTGGTCTGACAGTGTGCCTTCTGATAGGATACAGTGTGAAACCCATACCTCACCTGAGGAGTACTCAAAACACTTGCTCATTAACCAGCCAACCTCTTTAGAGCAGTCAACCCTTTAAATAAAACTGTGAAATACAGAGGAGATTAATTTGGAGACAGGGTCTTGCTCCAAGCTGATCTGGTGCTCAGGCTATCCTCAAATTCACGACCATCTTGCTTTCACTTCTTGATTTCTAGTATTTCAGGCAGATGCTGCTATAATTGATTTATTTATCTTCATTTTTCTCTTTTTCCTTCTATGAGGAAAAACTTCAGTAAAACAGAACAGGTGACATTCTAAGGCAGCTGGCCTGGTTCTTGTAAACCAGCAGTGTTCTGTTAAAAGACAGCTGGACAGTAAAGAGACAACAGAGGCATAACTAACAAGTACAGAGTAGAAGCTGACCCGATTCTGGATCAGGTAGAGAAAAGCTGGTGAAGGCTTGTGATGAACTGTTGAAGATACATATGTATGACTTATAAATACATAAGGTATTGGGTGTGGTACCACTGCCTTCTTGGCTTCCACTATAGTTTTGTGGTGCCATAGAATGCCCTTAGTCTCCAAACACACACCACAGTGCAGAGAGCATGGAGAGTTCTGCAGCACTGCTCCTACAAGGGTTCAGATATGAGAAGAAAATAAGCCAATGTATAAAGGAAGATACGGAGTGAGACAGGAGAAACAAATATGGCTGAATGGTGACCTCTGAGGGGTTGTTCATGGGGAAAGTGAATTTGGGGGGGGGTTGCTGTGAGACCCAGGCTACCTCAAATCTCATTTTGTAGCCTGGGCTAACTTAAAACTCCTGATTGTCAGCCTTGAGCTACCTTGAGATTCACCTCTGATGGGTCTTTATAGATCATTTTGTAGCTGCTCTTTCAATGTCCCTAAGAACTCAGAGGGAGGGGGCAGTGGTGGCGCACGCCTTTAATCCCAGCACTTCGGAGGCAGAGGCAGGTGGATTTCTGAGTTCGAGGCCAGCCTGGTCTACAGAGTGAGTTCCAGGACAGCCAGGGCTATACAGAGAAACCGTCTCGAAAAAACAAAAAAACAAACAAACAAACAAACAAAAAACCCAAAAAACAAAGAACTCAGAGGGAGGAAGGCTGTGTTGAACATATTCTCTGCATTTAAACCATGGCTTCTCTGGTTGGCTCTGGCTCCCTGGCTTCACAGTAGCAGTGAAGCTGTCAAGTAGCATTTGCAGAGCCACAAGTTCAGTGGGCGAGTGAGTCAAAGGATGAAACAGGGAAGAGTCATCTCAGGTGCTCTGAGTCCCATTTCATCCTTGTCCTATAAAAAGTCAAAGAGCCTAAGAACCACATTCATTTTCGAATGTCTGCCAACACTTGAGGCTTCTTTTTGTGGAGCCACAGTTAAACTTTCCTGGCTAGGTAAAAGAGGCTTTCCAAGAATGCTGTGCCATTTCTCTCTGCCCATAGTATGTCTTCGTGAGTGCCACTTCATTACTGAGTGGAAGGTAGAAGAACAGGATTGATGACCTTAGACTTTTATCATTTTAAAAAATCTGCAATTTGACTCAGCATCGGCCGTGTCACTAGAACTGAGAGAGAGAATTAGTATTAAGGTTTTGGCAACTGCCATCTTTAAAAGTGGTGGTTGTACCCCTTCCTAGACTAGGAAAGGCAGGGTAAACTTTGAGTGGTCATTCCAGCTAATAGACACTGAAGCGCTCACCTGGTGGGCCTCTGTGGCAGTGTTCTCAGGGTACAGTACCGTGGATAAGTACTCTCTTTGTCTCTTTCTTCTGATATGCTTTAAATAAAAATTTCTACTTTCTCTATTAATCATGACACCATATAACTAAGAAGGTATTGGAGTAAATATTTTATTCCTTATCCTATGAAAGTTATTTCTTAGATTATTTTCCATTCTTTTTACCCATTCACCACCGTTGACCCAGATCCTTCCCACCATCATTGCTTGCTCTCAAGAGGACAAACCCAGAGTCACGGGCAAAGGAGGACCTCTATAAATTTTGTTAATCTGGAAATGGTTCGCAAACCACAGTTTGTAAAACACTATTTTATGAGAAAAGAAGATGGGATGAAGACAGAAAAGGACACCCTTGGAAACAATAACAGTGTGGTGTGACCACAGGATCTCATGCCAGGAAGTCATGAGTTCTAATCTTAAATGTGTTTCCCAAGGCACAGTAGCAACATTGAATGGAAAAGTGCTAAAGAGAGTCCTTTGGTTATTTTTTCATTCATCTCTCAAGCAGCTCTTCATTGCATGTATGCTCTTAGTGTTACAGATACAGATAAATGTCAGCCAGATCTGGTATTGTCTCTGGCTTGTCACAGCTGTAAGATCTGTACATAAGTAAATAACAATGCCAAGGACAGTGGCCAGCGCCATCAGAGAAGAGCAGGTTGCAAACATGGGCAGAGTAGGACAGAGAGTGTAGCTTCTACTCTGTAGAGTCCTGGAGATCCCTGAGGAAAGATGGCATTGTTCCTGGGTCTTTAAAAGCAAGGTTGGCCTTAGACCTTAGAAACTGGTAGGGCGAGTCTCCCTGTACAGGAATAGAACAAACAGTGGCTGAGAGAATACAGGATATAGACAAGTTGGGAATTTGAGATCTAAATAGAGAAGTGTCTGAAAAGCTTCGACACCTAAGTTGAACTTCTGTTTTATTCTTTAAGGAGCTGCAAAGGGGTTTAGACTATATATTTACTATCTGCTGAATAATCTGGCGATAACCATGACCTTGAGAAATTTCTGTGATAAGTGGTAGGGGTCAAGGCTAAAATCTAATGAGGTGAATAGTGACAGAGTATTGTGGAGACTAGGCAACTGCTTCTAGCTGAAAGGGGTTAGATATGATGGCTCCTTGAGGGGACAGAGGATGTGCAAGACAGAGGAGCAGAAATCTCTTCTGTGCACGTCTTTCTTGGGCTCTTGGCTGGATCATAAGGGAATACAGAAGGCTTTTAATTATTCTTTGTGTATTCTCTTCTAGAACCAGTGGCTTCAAATAAAACAGACTGCCTTGAAACTTACTGTCCCTTTAAAAAGTTCTGCTAGCCCCTCAGTCACGTTCTTTCAGGTTATATAACTAGTGTTCTGCAGCCTCCTGGCATCTCGTTCTTTCCCTCCCCTACCTGGCACTTTCCTTTCTGTGGGTCAGGTTTAGCTTCTTTCTAACCATTGTTGCGGAACTCTTTAAATATTTGGTCTCACAGGTTCTAAAAGCTGGCAGGCTAGGATGCTCTCTGCATGTTGTGAGACCAAAGCCTTCCAAAAAGGGGGCCAGTAAAATCTCAAGCATGTTAGCAGAGCAAAGCAGCTGGAGGATGCAGTGTGCCTTCATCCATACCCAACAACTCCCAGCCGCTGTGTCCCATGACCAGAAGCAGCCCTCACTCACCACACCATCATTGTCATGGCAGGTTCCTGATCATGGAGATGACAGTAGGGTAACTCACTGGGTCTCAGGGGCACACACTATTCATTACTGCTTTGATTTCCACAGTGGGACGGGAAGTCTAGAGTCCACTCCAGTAGAGCAAATCCTCCTTGGGAGCATTCTGAGTTTGCCCTATCTAGAAGTTTGTTCTTAGTCCATACTGCATGACTCTTTGTCCCAGCATGCCCTCAACAGTCTAATCTTAGTATATATGGATTTATTTATGCACCATCCCCCTCAATTTAGCTTTGAGAAGCTTGAGATACTATATATAATGCAGTGGAATTCTTAAAATTAGGAAATGGGGCAAAACATATCTTTGAATAGGAAAATAGATAGAACCAAGGTAGAAGCTAGAAACCACAAATGTCTTCTAGAAGATGGGTTTTCTGAGTTTCCTGAGAGTCAAAGTAAAGACAGAAACTTAAGCATAAAGCTGTATGCATTTGTGAGATCAGCTCACAAGACCGTTTCCTTGTATTGTGCCAACTTTATCCATAAGTATACATAAAAGAACACTGCTCAGACTGGCTCCTGTGTCCATCAGCCCTCCTGCAGTGAGCAGCTTAGCCGATGTCAGCTTCTTACAATGTCTCTCAGGGTGAGCCGGTGTGGTGCTAAAGCCTCCTATAGGCCAAAGGTTGCACTGGAGGTCTGTGCAAAATGTCCCATTACAGGTCATTGATCTTCAAAAGCTCTTCCTTGTAGAACCCAGCTTCAGGAAGATGCTGGATGACAGAAAAGAGCAGGGGCAGATGAATCAGGCAGCAAATGCATCTGGCAGGTCTGTTGGTACCAACTTAAAGGCACTAAGAAGTCCTATACTTAGTAGATTGGTCCAGCATATACAAATTGATTGAATGTTTTCATTTAGTGCATTAGAAAATCAACTTGAAGTTATCAGTGTTCTGTCAAAAGCATGTAGTAATGTTCAGGGTTGAGGATCAAGCCTTGAGGTAGAGCAGCTGTTCTGTCACTAAGCTACACTACCATCCTGTCACAGAGTAAGATTCTCAACAGACTGTCTGTGTTACAACTAGCCAACACTGCTATTGTGTCAAAACGTATGTCTGTCCCAATCAAAGAATATCTAAATTTATATAAGTAAATTAATATAATTCTCATGTGCCATGAAGTCATTCTCCTTTAATTTGTTTTCAACCATTTAAGAATACAAAACTGAGGCTGTAGAGATAGCTTAGCAGTTAAGAGCACTGGCTGCTCTTCTAGAAGACCCAGGTTCAATTCCCAGCGTTCACAAGACAGCTTACAACTGTCTGTAACTCTAACCCTAGTTGCAGAGGATCTAACACCCTCTTCTGGCTTTTGCAGACATCAAACACACAAGTGGTGCACATACAAACAAGCAGACAAAGTACCCATCACATAAAATAAAAATTAAAAATGTAATAAAAATGTGTAAGCTGATGTTGGCTTTCAGGCTGTTTACAAGCAGGTAACAGGCCATGCTTGCATGCAGACCTTTGTCCCGGAGTACCACTTGTTCAGCTTACCTTCACAGTCAGACTCCTGAGTACTGTTCCTTGTTGTTCACTTTAACTTAGACCTTATGTTCCTGGCTTAAGAGTAGATCAAAAAGATCATGGTGGAATAAACAGGATTTTACTCAGAAAATAACTCTGGGAGAGCAAGGGGAAAAATTTCTAAACTAACCACAGAAGTTGTACTGTATTGCTGATGACTGGGTCTGTTTCAGGCTGGAAATGTCCTAGTAGGCATTAGCATTCATTCATTGCGTTCTTAGAAATGAAGCCCCAGAGCCTCTGGAGACATTTACGAAGATACAATTTACTAGTTAATCCTCCAAGTAAATTAATAAGCCATGCCCCACCCAAACTAACAGCATTTTTTATTTTGACCTCGAAGGACATTCTTTCAGCATCTTATGATGTCATTATGATAAAATAAAAGGACCACAGCATCCCTGCTAACCCGTGTGACATGTCAGATCCAGTTACACAAGTACTTTTTATTGAGTAATCGGTGTTCATAAAGCATTTGGCTAGGTTTTATGGAGGAAACAAAAAATGAGGAAGGAGCAAGGAGCAGTGCATCCCTCCTTTACCTTGTGAACTAAGTCGAGGTTCCCACCCCCCATTGTACAGTTTATTACTGCATAGTGAGAATCAATTTAATCTTCCTGGTACTTTCTGTTACCATTCATCCAACTTTTCTTTTTATACCAGTCAGAATGGCTAAGATTTTAAAACTAAATGAATGAATAAGTAAAGGAAGCAGATGCTAGCTAGCATGGGTGTAAGGAAAGGGGGACACTTTGTTAACGGTGGGACTGCACAGTGCCACATTCACTATGGAAATGAGTGTGGAAGTTCCTCACCAGGCTACATGGAGATCTACCACATGGTCCAGCTGTACCACTCCTGGGAAGACTTCCCAGGGACTCTCTGTCCTCAGTACAAAGAACACTGCTTATCCGTGTTCATTATTACTTTATTCATGATAGCCAGAAGTGAGGAAGAGCCTAGAAGACCATCAACTAGTGAATAGATAATGAAAATGTAGTACATACACACAATGAAATATTATTAAAGTATAAAGAAAAATGATATGAAATTTGCAGGTAAATGGATGAATCTAGAAATCATTTTGGAATAACCCAGTCCCCAGTAGACAAATGTTGTATGTTCTTTTTCACATGTAGATGCTAGCTTTGGACCTTTAGTTATGTGTGTTTAAATAAGAGTACCCATAGAAGTCAAGAAACTAATAAAGGGCTCATGAGGGGAAGATTTCAAGGAAGAGAAGAAAGAATGCAAGTACTATAGAATAGGGAAAAGGAACAGTGAACAGGCAGGGCTAAATGAGAGTACTGGGGAAGAGGCTGGAGAGATGGCTCAGTGGTCAAGACAGAAGACCCAAATTTGTTTCAGCATCACGGCAGGTGGCTCCCAACTGTCTGTAATGCCAGCTTCAAGGGATCCAATGCCTTCTTCTGGTATACATCATAACATCAATAAATAAATTTTTTTAGAAATGGGGTAGAAGATGGAAGGACAGGGTAGAAGAGGGAATATGGGAAAGAATAACTAATAGACTTCTGAAAATGCCATATGGAAACATGCTACTGTAGAATATGTATGTACATATATACATATATGCATATACTGTAGAATGTGTTATACATACATATATAAAAGGAGTTTAAATGGAGTTATTCTACACTTCCCCCACACACAAACATTAAAGGCTCATTGCTCTTGGTCACCTCCAGAATTCATAGGACTTGGGAGATCAAGCGAGTATCAACCTGGAATCTTCATCCCACTGGCTACATTTCATAGTACTGAACTGTCTTGTGCATGTGCCGGGTGAGTGATTTGTAGTCTTACCCAACTGTGAATCATGGAAGCTATAGTAATAACTGGCCTGGCAAGACATGGCCACTTATTAAATAGTGGTACAAATGTTATGAAAGTAACCAATTACTTTCTGGTTGGAGTTAATGCCTACTTTACAAGATGGAGTTCATACCTGATTCTATAAATTGGACCAAAACTTGTGGCTGACTAGGTCATAGGCCCTAAAGGAGAACCTAATACTGTTATTCTGCTAAACGGACATAGTAATGAACTGCCTCCAAATTAATCTTTATACCCTTGTATTAGTACATCTCTTAACCCTCATCAGAGAAGCTTCTTTTTGCCGTAGCTGGAAATTAATACAGAGAGCCGTAACTTGTCAGTATGCAGAGAATAAGAGTTTGGAGAGTGCCTACTTCTACTCCTCACAAAGTTCAGGGATCATTGCAGAAGAGGAAGCAGAGAGATTATAGTGGATGTCTACAGTCAAGCAGTATTTGCTGGGCATGACAGTACTGTCTAAATACTTAAAGTACCTGTGACTGCACATGCAAGACCTGCACAAGATCAAGCCAGCCAAAATCCCAGCATGGATGGAAGAGGGGCTCAAGGAGTTCCACCCTTAGCTGAGGAGCTGCCACAATTGATGGCTCCTAGGAGATGAAGAGTCAGTTTTCTTCGAGGATATGGACCCTAATAGGCTACCTATTCACCAGTAGGTAGTCCTACAGCCACACACATGGGAAGCACTAAAAGGACTTGGGTTATTGTTTGTGTGCTTGCTTTTTTTTTTTTAAAGAGTCTTTGCAGTTGGAAGGGAAAATGGTTGTGGAAGAGGGAAAGAACTGGAGGGGAGGGAATGGGGAATGGGTTTGATCAAAACATTATATGCAAGTATGGGGATCTCAAACACTGAGAAAAGAAAGTCTAACATACATCCCAATTTTAAATTATTTCTAAATGAACAAACAGAAAAATTGACCTGTATTTGGTGTGCATAAATCACATATAGATCTTAGACACCACAGACAAGATTAGCAAAATTCTAACCCCTCCCCTCCATTCACACCTCGTTCTCAGGCCCTAACAACCACTGATTTGCCCTCTGTCACTCTAAGTCTGTACTTCTGAGATTGTTGAAAACAGAATCACACCAAACAAAGTGTATTCTTTCGTAGTGTTTAACTTTCCTTTAATATTGGATATAGATTGAACCAAAGCACTCAGACATGGACCAACAGCTCTTCTACTGAGCTATGTTCCAGCCCCCTGTTAGTTTAGTTTAATTTTTGGAGATTATAATATAATTATATTATTTTATCCCTTTCATTTCTTCTCTCCATTCTCTCCCATATGCTCCCTCCCCAGGCACCTGGTGCACGTGTGCACACACACTTCATGGCCTCTTTTCCTTTAATTGTCATTGTTGGTGGTGGTGGTGGTGATGGTGTGGTGTGTGTGTGTGTGTGTGTGTGTGTGTGTGTGTGTGTGTGTTTCTAAATACATAAATACAACCTACTATGTTCCATATAATTTCACTTGTATGTACATGTTTTTAAGGCTGACCATTCAGTACTGGATAACCAATTGGTGTGCTCTTCTTGGAGAGGACTATTTCTCATCTCTCAAACTTACTTAGTTGCTAGTAGTTCTTTGTCTAGGGTTAAGGCCTTGGGGGCTTTCACTATTCATTCACATTAGAGTGGGTGTAGCTTCTTTGACATTTCTAGATGACACAGTCTCACACCAAACTGCTGATTCCTCTGGCTATTAAACTCTTCCCATGCTTTCCCTGAGCCTTAGGTACAGGAGTTGTGTTGTAGATGTAGCTGTTGGAACTGTACTCCACAATTCTGCGTTTTAATTGGTTTGTGGTTTTCTATAATGGTATTCATCCAACAAAGAGCAGTTTCCTTGAAGAAGGGGAAGAGATACACTTACCTGTGGGTATAAGGATACAATTTTCAAATGTAGTTAGGGATTATGCTGGTTTAGTAGATCCTGCCTTCACTATCCCTATGTAGTTAGATTTCTAGTTCCAGGCATGATTACTCTCTTGTTGCGTGGGCTTTGTGCTCAGTTAGAGAGCTCATGGTTACCATCAAGCTATGCATGCCACTACTACACCCTTAGGGTTATCTTGCCATGATGTTCATTGTTGTTGCTTATAAGCATCATAGCTGAGTACAACTGTTGGTTGCTTCTCTCCTTTGGAAACTTGCTTAATGCCTTCTGGTACAATGAAAGCTAGTCCCAAGAGAGGAGATTTTCCAGTCAGATCCAGCTCAGGTTTCCTTAGTCCTGTCTGAAGTACATAGTGTCTTCAGCTTGTTGTAGTGTACGTGTAGAAGTCATAAAACAGCTTTCAGGAGTGGATCCTCCCCTTCCACCTTTGTTGAAGGAGGGTCTCTCTTTTTGTTTCTGTCATGCTGTGTGCCCCGGGCTAGCTGGCCCATGAGCTTCTGGGCAGTTCTTTTATCTCCATTTCCCATATTGCCATAGGTGTGCTGGAGTTATACATGTGTGCACCACATTAAACTTTTTGTGTGGGTTCTGAGTGAGGTAGTTGGCTGTCCCAGGGACACAGACTAGGATCTGGTCTATTTCTGACATAATATAATAGAATTATATTATGCTTAGATAGGTTAACTATATGATCCCATTTCTTTCTTCAGTATAGAATAATTTTTCTGAAAAAAAATGGATATCTTCTTTATTTACATTTCAATTGTTTTCTCCTTTTTAGGCCTCCCCTTTGGAAACCCCTTATCCCACCTCCCCTCCTCCTGCTTCTATGAGGCTGTTCCCCCACCCACCCACCTACTCCTACCTTCTGCCCTGGCATACCCCTACACTGGGGCATGGAATACACTCAGGCCCAAGGGCTGCTCCTCCCACTGATATCCATCAAGGCCATCCTCTGCCACATATGTGGCCAGAGCCATGGGTCTCTCCATGTGTACTCTTTGGTTGGTGGTCCAGTCCCCGGGAGCTCCGGGGTATGACCCCATTTTTTAAAAAAATAACCTATTCCTGGGTCTTGTCCCCATCTCAAATGCCATGTAACATTCTTTGGCATACTCTGTTTACCTGGATGAGAGAAGGTGCAGGAAAGTGTCTGTAGCTGATCCTTGAAGGACCTGATCCCATATACCCTGTGGACAGGGAGGCCACAGACCAAACCTCCCCACTTCCTGATGACACCTGTTCTCTCTCAGGGCAAGGAGAAGTTGGGGTCAAGTCACAGAGAGGAAGAGAATAGTGATCACATCTCTGTCTCTCCTGTCTCACATTTCTCTCTCCTTATGTGTAAAACAGACTGTTCTTTAACATTCGGTGACAGTGGATTATTTGTGCTAATTCTGTTTTCCATCTTTCCTAGAAAAGACTGTATCTTCACCATTGACCCATCAACTGCTCGAGACCTTGATGACGCCCTCTCTTGCAGGCGGCTTACTGACGGTAGGATAGAAATTCCTCTGCTGCTCTGTGCAGTAGGCAACCTACACACCCACATGCTGTATACCCATGTCATCCTTCCTTGTGCTGTTTTAGCAACTTAATGGACAAGAATGGATTTGCTTCATTCCTGAAATTGGCGAGACAAGCTAACGGTTGAGTCCCCATGGGGGCTCTGGTGAGGGAGAGGAGGAAAAATATCTTCTCACTAGCTGTCTGAGGGTCTTAGATGAGGTCATGAAAGCACAAGAGCTACTTCTAGGCCTTGACCCTCTTGTTAGCGTGGGTATGAGGAGTAGTAGGAAGACCCCTATGGACTCTACCCAAGAGAAACTGATGTCTCCTTAAGGAAACATGGAGGGGCTCTCTCAAGACATGCCGTACAGTGGGCAGCAGCAGGCAATACCTCCTGAAACATGGTTGTCTAGACCTTACCTGCAGAGGCCTCTCTACTCCCGATAGCTCTTTGTCTATTAAAAGGATTATGAGGGCTGGAGAGATGATGGCTCAGCAGTTAAGAGCACTGACAGCTTGCACTAACTACTGTTCCAGAAGTCCTGAGTTCAACTCCCAGCAACCACATGGTGGCTCACAACCATCTGTAATGGAATCCAATGCCCTCTTTTGGTATGTCTGAAGACAGTGACAGTGTACTCACATACATAAAATAAATCTTAAAAATAAAAAGATTGTGAATGGCTGATTGTTAAGGGCCTTTGAAAAGTCAGCATCTCAGTCATGGATGATTATAGTAGAAAGAACAGCAGCAGCTGATTGTCAAAGGACCTGTGGTCAGTGTGAGGGAAAAACCCTAACAGTTCCCTCCATCCCCACAGATACATTTTCTAGGTGTGTCTGACCTTTTCTTAGGAGCCTTACTGCTGTGACACTGATTATTCTTGAAGATTACTTTAGACTAACATGGCCTTTGATGGTGTACTAGTGAGGTACCTGCATCTTTTTATCTTAGTCTGCCACAGAACACTGATGGCCCACATTCAAAGTATTCACCCCTCATCTTCCTCTGGTGCAAACCTCTGTGTTTCCTTCTCTGTTGCAATAAATAGTGATGATTGGCAGACAGAAGCTAAGAGACAGAACATGCTGCCTAAAATTGCTTTAGCAGCTCTCCCCACCCCCCAACCCCCCCAATAATCCTGTGGATAAGGCTTCTGTGTGCTAGGCAATGCTCTGTTACTGAGCTGTATCCTCAGCACAGTACTCTCAGCTATATGTTTCTATAATCTAAAATTAGAGCAGGCTACTTACAAGAGCAAACTTTGGCCTAACATTACATTCTGAGCACTCTCTGCTATGCACAGAGGCTTGAGCAAGCCTGCTCTCTCTCTGCAGATCCTACTCTCCAAAGCTCCGATATGAACAGTGTCCCAGGCAGAGGACACTTCCTCCCCTTGGGATTACAGCTCTTCTTGTTAGTGGTTGAAAACACCTGCTCCATTTTTCCTCTCTAGTTTTTTTTTTTTTTTAAGCTGTTACAGGATATTTAATCACACTATGAAGCTCAAAATTGTGTTATTTACTGAAAATACCTATTTCTTTTTTTTTTATTGGATGATTTATTTACATTTCCTATGTTGTCCCCTTACCCCATCCCCCACCACCCCCTCGGAACCCCCAATCCCCTCGCCCCTCCTCCTTCTTCTCTGTGGATGTAACCTCTATCTACACCCCCCCACTCCCACCTCCCCACCCTCAAAATTCCCACCCCCTGGGGCATCCAGTCTTCATGAGGTCAAGGTTCTCTTCTTCCACCTATGCCCAGCAGGGCCCTCCACTTTTACATATTCAGCTGAAGCCCTGGATCCCCCCCTAAGTGCTCCCAGGCTGGTGGTTTAGACCCTGGGAGCTGTGGTTGGTTGGTATTGTTGCTCTCCTCATGGTGCCACAAACCCTTTCAGCTCCTTCAGTCTTCACTCTAACTCCTCTATTGAGAACCCCATGATCAGTTCAATGGCTAGTTGTGAGCATCTGCCTCTGAATATGTCTGACTCTTGAAGGCCTCTGAGGAGATATCCATATCAGGCTCTTATCAGCATGTACTTCCTGTCTTCCACATCAGCATCTACCTTTGTCTATAGCAGAAGTCTAATACCTGTCTCTCTATCTCTGCTAGCCCCAAACTCTTGAACTTGCAGGGAGAGCAGGGAGCTAGCATATGTCCTTTCTCATTCACTCTGCAGAAGCCACTTCTTGTCTAGTATGCAAGTGTGAGAGCAAAGATTTCATGGAGAAAATGAGGGGAACGTGCTGCAAGAAAAGCAGATTAGCAACAAATAATGTTCTTTATTTGTCAGACCACAGAAAACCACATAGACATTGTTCTTCAGAGATTCAGCCAGTTGGGGAAATAAGTTATCAAAAGACTAAAGGACAAGGAGAAGTTGGCCAGGAAAGTGCCAGAGAAACTTCACAAGTGTAGGCATGCAGAACTGAACTGGAGATTATGAGCAAGGTCCATGAAGGGTACGGGAACAGAGATGGGGAAGAGAAGAATCTTTGGAAACAGGTGGCAGAAGGAAAAAGAAAAGACAGAGGTGCTTATCCTGGATGGTGGGGAACTATCCACAGGTAGAAATTGGAAAGTCAGGAGGACATGCTGGTTTTGGACAGGCTACCACATGAAGTTGCCTGTCTTATGATATGCATTTATATGAATCACTGCTAACCTATTTTTAAAGGACAAGAGAATAAGTAAACTGAGTAGATGATGTCGTCTATAGCAGGAGAGCCCTGAGGGAAGACAAGCGACATGCACAGTATAGAGAGTGAGCCTCCTACGACGATGGGATCACAGGCCATTTTCCTCTCTGCTCTACTGTCCAGATTTTATAATGTGGTAATAGTAGCTTTATAATGAAAAAACGTTGTAGTAAGAAATTATGAGGTGCCAGAAATCCCAAGCTGCCCAGTAGTCACCCATCACACAAGGTGTTCAGAGCCTTCTATGTGCTTGGTATTTCTTGCATTCCAGAGAGACAGTTGACATCTGTGCATCTGGCAGTGAGGCAGCAAAAGGAAGAAACCAGGGAAGTCTTGGGAAAGGCCAAGGTACTCAGTCAAGCATTTTTATGGTGGCACTTCCACAGTTGGCCATTGGGACAACTGGCTCTGCCAGGATCATTTATCCAGGGAGATGAAAAGCGAATGGGCAAGTCCAGTTTGGATTGAGATGGCGTTGGCTAAGTTCAGGTTCCATTAGTTACCAGTTTATGTCAGTTCCTACTTAGAGGAAAATAGTTACTGTTTTAAAAAGCAAATAATGTTTTCTGGTCATATTTACATAATCTATGCTTATTTAAATAAAATACTGTATAACAGGTATGTTTTTCTTTGGTCTCACAGAAATCATCTGAATGGCTATTATGTGAAAAATCAACTCTATAGACAGAGCCTTCTGATGCTCACACTTCCTTTCATAGGGTTCCAGGGTACACTCAGGTCTTTCCTATCAGGTGCAAGATACAGACAAACAATTGTGTAAAGTGTTAAAATCAACTGAAAGGAGGAGGAAGTGTGTCTCTTCCTCCCTTCCAAAGCAGAGCTTCTACCATGCATCTGATCTGGGATTCACTCCTTTAGCCCCAAACACACCTAAGGAGAAGGAACACTCCCTAGCAATGTGGATTCTTTCACTTTGCTTAAGAAAATATTTAATAAAATGTGGTATTGTAATGATATCCCAGAATCTAAAGACAGTAAATCCCAGTTCAGTGTTTTATGATTGTAACAGATTGCCTGCAACAACACCTCACAGTTGACCTCACATTAGTCTGGGAATACCACAGTTGTAAGCTCACCCTCTGGTTTCTTAATAACTCTTGCGGCATCCACTTTATTGAATATCCAGATTGCATTTGAACTTGTTACTTTAAAGCCTGTTCTGCCATAAGATTGTGTGACTCTTAGAGAATCCTCCCCTGAAAGAATCAGAAGTACTGTTATCTTTCTGTAGTTTCCATGTGTTAGTCCTGTTAATGCTCCTCAGAGCCCTTCAGCACAGATAAAGTGATTCATGTGAGTATCTTTCTAAACAAGAGCTATCATTTGTTTTCTGTCTTATAACATCTCAGCTAAGGAAGCTAAATATTCTTTCCTGTCTTGTGGCTGATAAAGTGTGAGTCCATTCTCCACATCATAGAGTCTTCCTGTCTCTGTGAGGTCTAGGGGGTATGGCTCCCTGGCTTGCAAGCTCTCCTAGAAAAGTTCGTCTTTGCTGGAAGAATTGGGATCTGGATAATGTGTGCCCGTTCTGTTCAGTTACTGCTTTTCCATAAGTGTCAAAGACCAAACTGTCAGATAGATGGGTTCTTTAGCAAACTGTGAGGCAGGGCCTTTAGCTTTAGTTGATTCTGGAACCCCACAATTCTACAGCATCTTGTTTTGTAATTTGAATTCTCTAATGTTTGCTCTGTCGTTGAACATGGCAGGGTTCCCCTTGCCAGGCCTTAGAAGTGAATGAACAGGAGAGAGAACAGCTGATAATGAACTTGGGGTTCTTTTTGGAGTGATGAAAGAGTTCTGGAATTACATGGTTGGTAGTTGCACAGTTTTGTGAAAATGTTAAAACCATAGAAAAAAGATGAATGAGTGAAAAATGAATGAATGAATGAATGAATGAATGAATGAATGAGAAAAATAAGTGAACAAATCTAAATCCACTTATTTTTTATACTTTACAGAAATTAGAATTTAGATTTTATCCATGACTAAGCAGGGATCTTATCGGAATGTCCATCTGGGTACCTGTAGTCCCATCGTTTTTGTTTCCTCCTGACCCTAAAGCATGAACTACCAAACCCAAGTGCCCAACCCTTTACCTGGGCTACCTACCTGCCCCCAACCATTTGACTCATTGAAAGAAGGGCCCTCCTCCTACCTTGGTAAAAGATGGGGAAATGGATGTCTTCCAGCCTGCACACCTCCAAAGAGTACAGTGTTGCTTTCCTCTCAAAGTGTCTCTCTCCTGCCAAGACTTTCTGACTGCTCATATGTTTTCATTTATTTTCCTATCACATGATAAAATGCCCTGACAAAAACAACTCAGGGGAGAAAGGGTTTATCAGTTTACAGTTTACAGCTCAAGGGCAAGTGTATCATGGAGGATATCAGCGCAGCAGGAGCTGAAGGCCGGTGGTCACACCACAGCTACAGTCAGGAAGCAAAAGGCAATGAATGCTTGTGCTTAGCTAACTTCTCCTCTTTATATAGTTCAGGATGCAAGCCCAAAGAAGGATACTGTCCACTTAAGTGTGTATCTTCCCAGCTCAATTAACCTAATCAATACAGTTCATTCGAAGGCATGTCCAGAAGCTAAATAATTCTCCATAGGGTCTGGAGGCTTGTCTACTTGGTGATTCTTGACTATTTAGTGTCTATTTGGGTCTTAAGGTAGAACTATTCCCAATGTCTTGAGAAACTGCCGAACTGATTTTCAGAGTGGCTGTACAAGTTTGCACTTCTACCAGCTCTACAACCTCACCAGCATGTGCTGGCCTGTGAGTTTTTAATCTTAGCCATTCTGATGGGTGTAAGGTAGAATCTCAGAGTTGTTTTGATTTATGTTTCCCTGGTAACTAATGATGTTGAACAATTTTTTAGGTGCTTCGTGGCCATTTGAGATTCCTCTGTTGAGAATTCTCTGTTTAGCTATGCACCTCATTTTTTAATTGGGTTATCTAGATTGTTGGTATCTGTCTTGTGTTCTTTATATATTTTAGATATTAGCCCTCCGTCAGATGTAGGGTTGGTGAAGATCTTTTCCCAATCTGTAGGGTATCATTTTATCCTAATGATGGTATCCTTTGACTTACAGAAGTTTCATGAGGTCCCATATATTAATTTTTGATCTTAGTGCCTGAGCCATTGGTGTTCTGTTCAGGAAGTTGTCCCCTGCATCAATGAATTCAAAGCTATTCCCCACTTTCTCCTCTATTAGACTTAGTGTATATGGCTTTAAGTTGAGATCTTTGGTACATTTGGACTTGAGTTTTGTGCAGGTTGATAAATATGGATATATTTGCATTCTTCTACATGCAGATATCCAGTTAGACTAGTACCATTTGTTGAAGATGCTTCCCCCCCCATTGTGTTGTTTTGCCTTCTTTGTCAAAAATCAAGTGTCTGTAGGTATGTGGGTTTATTTCTGGCTCTTCAATTTGATTCCACTGATCCCCCTGTCTGTTTCTATACCAATACCATGCAGGCTTTTATTACTGTTGCTTTGTCGCACAGCTTGAGGTCAGGGATGGTGACGCCTCCAGAAGCTCCTTTATTGTTCAGGGTTGTTTTAACTATACTGGGGTTTTGTTTTTCCAAATGAAGTTGAGAATTGTTCTTTCAAGATCTGTGAAGAATTGTGGGAAGGTAGGGGGTTAGTGGGGGTATGACACCCATAGGGGGGCTTCTCCTCAAAAGAGAAGAGCAAGGTGGGATGGGGGGAGGACTTGTGTGAGGGGATTCTGGGAGGAGCAGAAGGGCTAATATTGAGTTGTAAAGTGAATGAATAAACAAACAAGCAAACAAAGCCTGGAATCACATTGGCTACCTTTTCTTCTCAGGACTGTTGCTGCAGCCTTTTCAGTAGCCATCCCTCCCTGACTTCTACCCATTATCTTTCCCTCTCTGTACTTACAAAGACCAGAGCATGTCACTTTTCTTAGAAAATCTGCTTGTGCCTATGGACCAAGTCCTACCAAAGCCCTGTAAGTTTAGTCCTCTACTTCCTATCTCATTTACTCGCTTCCATCACACACACGTACACACACTCTCACACATGCATACACACACACTCACATACCCCCACACACAAGCAAGATAAGATTGTGCAGATATCTTTCCTCATGGCAGAATGAAGTGTTTCTACTTGTTCGAATTAGCTGTTTCCTTCATGTTTCTAACAACAATAAATATGATTACTTCTGGTTTAGTCCCCTTTTATCTTGTTTCCCAGGGCAGAGTGTTCCTCGGACATATGTACATCTCAAGTATCATGAATTTTAAAACTGTTCAGTTGTTGCCAGACCTCACTAGGCAATCTTACAGTATTGCTCTTCTTTTTGTTGTTGTTTTTGTTTTGTTTTTGTTTTTTTGACTTGCTGCTTTCATTCTGTCTTCATCCATAAATTTGTGGTTGCCTGTAGGTTTATATCCTTATCTATAAGATTCCTTTACTTTCTATCCTAAACTAAATGTTTCTTTGTAATTGATATAGACGTCCCTTGTTTCATCTCCATTTTTTAACTTCTATGTCATGTCTTGGTGATACCGACAGCCTTATTGAATTCTGTCTTATGGTTGTTCTGTCTCTTTTTCTAGCATGGTGGATTTTGCACACCTCGTCCTCAGGGTTTTCTTAAGTGAGTCACTGAATGCCCTAAATCCTTTTCTCTCTTCATGCCTATAGCCTTCCCAGAGACTCGTAGCATATCTTTCATTTTGTCGTCTGTTCCTACCTGTATCCTTGCCATTTCCAACTAAGGAATTGCTAACTTAAGTCTGCTATGAGCAGAGAACTCACCCTACCCCTCATGAATGTCCTGAAGCAGAGAAC
>NW_021620672.1:2558558-2604619 GCF_004785775.1 Grammomys surdaster
CCCCTCATGAATGTCCTGAAGCAGAGAACTTACCCTACCCCTCATGAATATCCTGAAGCTTGATTATATATCAGGGGGTGTTTTTTCTTGGTAAATATCCCATCTATACCTGAGAAAGACATGTTCTCTTCACTGTTGAGAAGTATTTGATAAATGACAGTAAAGACAGTGGTGCTAAGTGTTCTTGTGTCCCCTCTGCTCTGTGTTCTTCATGCCTACATTAGCTTGTCTTCACTGTAAGACTAGTAAGTACCAGAGAGAAGCATTTAAAGGAAGAAGGTTGAGTTGCTCCATCTCTGAGGCCTCAGTCCAAGGGCACCAGTGAGAGTGTACAGAAAGCAGTCACCACATAGCTGTCAGGAAGCTGACTCTTCTGCAATGGCTTTTTGTCTCTTCTATCTACTTTACAGTTGCTATAGATATTCCACCTGTTTGTGTTTGAATTGTATGTCTCTTCTATCCTTTCTTCACCCTCTTATTAAAAAAATAGGTTGGATTTTATCAGGGAATTGTGGACAGTTGAGGGTTCAAGTGTTATTCCCCTGCAGCAGCGTTTCTTTAGATTTTTAAGTGAGGTAGTTGTTTTGGGTTATTTTGTTTATTTTCTCTAATGCTGTTGCCCAATTAGAGGAAGGAAATTCAGGTACTGAGGTTGATCTTTGGGCAAGTTTAAAAGTCTTCTCATTTGATAGCGTAGTTGTTTATAAAGTCTTGTAGATACAAGGCTATCCTTTTATTTGACCATTTTCACAATATGAAATTCAACTAAAGTCTTTCTCTCAAGTCATCAACATCAAGCAAAACAAAATTTCCTTAGTATACAGGTTTATCAGAAGTTTGTCTATTTGTACTTTTATATACATTTTAAGATGTAAATTTGAGACTTAAAATTTTAAAAGAAAGAAAAAAAGGTGTCTTGTGAGCTCTAGAGTTGGCTCAGAGTAAAGAGCATGTGCTGGCCTTCCAAAGGCCCCCGAGTTCAATTCCCAGTAGCCTTGTCAGGCAGCTTATCAGTGTTTAACTTCATCTCCAGAAGGACTGCTTGCCATAGGCTCCTGTAAACACTGTTTATACATTCCCACATGCACATGTACACATAATTTTTAAAAAATGAATCCTTTCTAAAAAGATATTTTATTTTTAAAAATAGTTACCATAAAAGCAATTTTATAAATCTTCAAGATTTATAAAGCATATAGATGCTCTTAGAAATGCATTTGAAGACACATGTGCATGTAACACACACACATTTAGTCTGCTTACTCTTTGAGGGGGATGATGAATACTCAGTCTTACACCGTAACAGCCTCTGATAGCTTGGTCTTGTCTAGATCAAACAGGTTTTAATACAGAAAGCATTACTGCATGTAAAGACCCACTAAATTATGATCACAAATGGCCAATTCAAGAAAATGTAATAATGCTAAACATATTCACCAATAAACACATTCACCAAGAATTTGTTTCAAAATATATAAAGCAAAACTTAACAGAAATACAAAGATGAGTTGATTTTTGTTGCTATGGGTTAATTTTATATATCTTTCTCAGGAAATGATACTATAAACAGACCAGAAGTTCAGTAAAATTACAGAAAATTCAAGCCACACAGCTACTATCTGCTCTAGTAAGCTTATCTAATATACAGCTAGAGAATGCAAATTATGCTTCCTACATATAAGATGCAGTTTTTATTTTCTGTGCAAAGTACAGTGATTTTTAGATCTTTTAAAAATAACTATGAAAACAGTATTCTAGAAAATAAAATATAAATGGGAAATTTAACCATTAGCTTTGCCTTTTTTAGTTTATTCAGACTTTGCACTTAGTCCAAGACAAAAAGTCCTTAAATTGTTCCTACACTGAGAGCTGAAGCACTAATGTAAATCTAGCACATGGTCCAGGTTCCACTAATGTAAATCTAGCACGTGGTCCAGGCACCTTTACTAGGAATTTGGCTAGTGTCAGCTTAACAATGAATAGCACTATGTCATAGATCATAGGGCATACTAGTCACTAGCTGTGACCGCCACACAGATTATGTTATAAGAATCTGACTGTTCTGCCAGCCTCAGAGCCCCTTGTGCCCAACCCTTAGAAGCAAAGGCTCTGCTTTGCTGTCTGATTTTTTACATGCTGTAATAAATGAATGCCTGTCTCATTTTTCTACAGGAAATGGTTGCTTATTTGATAAATATTTAGAACATCACCATGAATCCATTTCATGAGCTTATTTTCTGAACACCTTGAGTAGGAACTGACTACACAAGAAATTCCTTTAAATTTAGTCTCCAAATTCATTTAACAGATTGGAATCTTGAAATCTTTTGCAAAAGAAAAGATGGAAATCCCTAATCCTGGGACATTGTAATTACAAAAATAGGATATACAGACATATGAAAAAAATTGCTCACAGAAGGCACAAATGATAAAAAGATAATTTAAAATGATAATAGTTAGTTGATACCCTTCTTTGTTTTATGAGCACTATAACAACTAAAATGAAGATTTAAACTTGAATTCATTGCCTACTCTGTGATTAGAAATTTAATAAAACACATAATTTGTCCTGGTATGTTTTTTCAAGCCATTAGTGATACATAATTTCAAAAGATTAAAATTGGGCTGTTACAGCCCTTTCAAAGCAATAGCATCTTGCCAGCCCCCACCTCCCTGTTTAGTAAGCGGGGGATTGTTTCAACTGGCGTAGACTTTCCTTATTTAATGTACTTGTTCTATGCCCATGTGGTGATCTGGATTCTGCCTTTCATCCCAAAGCTCTGCTGCAGAGTTGTCTGTAGTCATGATGCACACACTTTAGGTACTTTTGCCAGTATTGGGGCCACTAGAATACAGACAATCAATGGCCCAGACAGTGGCTCAACATGCATGGCAGGTCTGTCAAAAGCTGCTGGTACGTGCATTTTTGTTCTTCAACATACAGGAAATACTTATAAATACTGACTTTTTTTAAAAAAAAGAAAATTAAACCATTAAACAGGTTTCAAATATCATCAGTATTATACAATCAGATGCTTAGACCATAATTCAATTACTAATTGCAAAAAGTACTTTAAGAAAAATTTGTTGGGGATAGGGGCAGTGTGAGGGGGAATTGGTAGGAGGGGGAGGCTGTGATTGAGATATAAAGTGAATAAATAAATAAATTAATAGAAAAAAGAAAAATTTATCAATAACAGCAAAAATAGATTTGGAAATTTTATACACATTTCTTATTATACAATTGCCAAATTAACAAAAATTAAGGTTTAGGCATAGTGTGTCTCCTTCTCTTCTTCCACCCAAAGATCAATCAGATGGAAGATACAACAGGGTCACTTACTGTGGTCCTCTAATGTGTCTTGATGAGTGTGATTGTCCCAGCTCGCTGTGGCTGTTTAGTCCATTACAGCCATCTACACAGAGTACAAAAGGTGCCCTTCTGAAACCATGCAGGAACCACTTAACTCTGGAATATGCCTTGTGTTGTCCTGGTTTCCTTCAAGTGAGCACAGGGTTGTTTAGAAGCTGTTACTACAAGGGATCACATCACAAAAGGGAAGAGAATTTATTTAAGAGAAGAAACCTTGATACCCAAAAAACATCTGGGAGAAAGGTGGGCAGACAGCTGGTCCTCATGTACCTGTTCCTGTAGACACGCTCTTCTGCTTGATGACTTCAGTTGCTGACAGTGCTTCTTAGCACTTTGCTTCAAAGCTGGTCCCATAACCTTCGCTCAGTACTTTAAGCACAACTGGAGACGGTTAAAGATAGCAATGACTTGCTGTCCCGATATCAAATCTAGGTCTACTTGAACCTCTATCCGATCCAACACTGTGAACACCCACACCTTGACATCTTCCTCTTAACAGTCTAGACCTAAGAGCTTCTAAAAAGACCTTAGGTGCTTTTGTGAAAAGTCTGTCTCAGGACTTGACCCCTCCTGGGAAGAGTATCACTAGAGAGGTTCATTCCTTTTGGAGAAGAATGTTTCTGTGCCTGTGCCTGCTCTACAAACCACAATAAATGAATTGTCTTGTTAGCATACTGCCTTGGCAATGTCAAAGAAGCAGGTCATCTCGTTGCACTGTGTGGTCTACAGCATCCTTTGCTATACCAGCAGCTTGAAAGAAACCACATTCCCTGTGCTCCTACCACCGTGAGCAGTGTCTTTTACCGAGCCTAGAAGCCGTACCCAGTGCCCTCTCACAAGCTCCGCTGACACGGGATGGAAAGGTGGGCCCCAGGGTCTTGTAACAGAGTTTACAGAATGGGGAATCATGCTTTCCAGTTACTTTTCAGTATCTCAGGAATACTATATGGACTGACCTTAAACTGCCTACAAGGGGGGATTAATAGGGCCAAGTGTATGTGTATCTCAGCCTCTACATTGTCATAGCAGTTCTATAGCTTGTCTAGCAGTTCATCCAATACAAATTTAAAAGATACTTTTTAAAGTTGACTCCACACTGAACATGTACTTTCCTCACCATTATTCTCTAAACAACCAAATAACTATTTACAAAGCATTTATATCATATTAGGTTTTATAAGTACCTAGAGATGATTTTAAATGATTTTAGATTGTGTGCAGATACATCAGTACTTTATATGTTTGTTCAAATACTTGGGCACTTTATAAACGGGACTTGCGCATCCAGAGCCCAGGGAATTCTGAGAGTGGGCCGTATTCTCAGGCCCTTCAAAGTCAGTGTGGTAACCTGATGGCTGTCTTAGTAGCTTACCACCCCTCCTGGCTGAGTTATTTTTTTGTTTTGACATTTTAGCTATTGGCCTTGTCATGATTCTCCCATATGGGCCGTCCAGGCCCTTTGACATTTGTGTATCAGGCAGAATGCCTGATTTGAACCTTCCATAATCTCTTAGCCCACAGGCTATTCTCCCTGGTCCATCCACTTCCATGAAGTGAATCTTAAAAATGCTATGGTTCAATTGGATGCTTGTCTTAAAAATTGAATACTGTGCTGAGAGGCAACTCACACCTAATTAGGAAAGTTTTATCTGTCATCTGTTGAAGATGTGCCGTATGCATCTTTCAAAAATGAGACCTACACGTACTATTTAATTTCACCAGAAACTATGTATAAAATCTGTTCTTTGTATTGAGAAGGGAACCTTATTCACTCTTCAGTAGATTTTGGAAGAGAAAATTTCCACTTGAGGGCAATTTTCCGCTCAGATACACTTCTGGACTTTGTCTCTGACATCTTCATGATGCCCTGTGCTTTGAATGCTGTTCCTCCCACACCTCTTCCATGGGAAGTCATTTCTAATCCCCATTTTGAAACACTGATTTCCACCCCCCACCCCCAAGTCTCTTATGTCAGAGGGCATTCTGACCTCAGGCAAATCATAGGCAACTCAAGTACTCAATTGCAGACAAACCTTATTTTGGTAGCAGGACCCTTGACAAATCTGGGAGGAGCAATGGAAAGTTCTGTAGGTCTGTCAGCCCAGAAGGAAGTACATGTCTTCTCCATTTATCTGGGGCCCTGGTGACGGAACAACTCTAACTGTCCTTAATGGATGATCATTCTTTTAAAACTTAATTGTACCTTGACTCAAAATATCCAAATAACTGAATAGCCATGCAAGGGCCCTGGCATGAGAGTGGGCTTCTGGGATACATGCCAATTCACTCCTGTTCTGAGGAGAGGCTATAAGTGGAAAGATTAAGTGGAGAGACAGCCCCACCTCTCTAAGTCTTATTCCTATGTTCCATTCAAACCGTGCTAGCCTGATTTCTGTGGGGTCCAGGGTTTGGAAATTCTCCTTTTTTCATGGATGTCTCAGTGCACCTTGTTAAACCAAGTTTGGACCCCAGCCTGTTCCATCTGCTTCCAGTTCTACTGATTGGTTCCAGTTTTCTTGCTCATTAAAGCCAAGATAATCTGGCACCCACTAGTCAGGCATCCTCAAGCATCTGGCACCAAGGTAAACCTGGAAGCCAGTGGGGAGGCCCAGTGACCCAACACTCTCATTGCATGGTAAGAGACAGTTGCAGTATGCCAAAATGAGCACTGGAGTAGGAGCAGAAGAATGGGTTTCCCACCTTTTCTTCGCCTCTGCTGCCTCTGGAAGTTCAAGCATGTCTGTGATTCCCTGAAATTATTTCCTCAGCAGTAAAATAGTGGTTTAAATGAGACATCATTGCAAGTTTCTACAAGTTGCAAATTGCTAAGTATATTAAAAACTAAAAGAAATAAGCCCACTTTATACCTGTTGTTGCAAAACTGTGATCTAACTTTATGCTAGCAGTAGCATATACTACTGATGCTTTCTACAAACTACAAGATGAGCGTTGTGCAAGCTTGCAATTCCAATGTTCAGGAGGTGGAGGAAAGGAGAGACCAGCCTGGATTACCTACACAATCTGTCTCAAAACAAACAAACAGACAAAAGCAGTAATATGGGTGATCTGGTAAAGGTACTTGCTGTCAAGCCTGATGACCTGAGTTTATCGTTAGAACCCACACATGATGGAAGAAATCCACTTCCTGCCAATTGCCCTTTAACCTATATAGATGTGTCATACTCTGAGAACAAGAGTGCACACCCATACAACAAATAAAACAAGAAACATTTTTAAAGAAAATAATAATAGCTACTATAACAAAATGAGGAAGATAAGATTTCCTATTCCAAAGTAAAAGGTTAGCTCTCTAAGCCCCATATTCTCTAATCTCTGAAACAAGGATGAGAATATCTAACTCAGAATTGCTTGGAAAATTAAATTAAATAATCCCTGAAGTCCCTGGCATCTAGAACTGAGCAATACAAATAGTGAGTGTTTGATGAATATAATTAATTAATTAATTTTAACCCAAAAGTGAAAAAATTAAACCTAACAAAGAGTTGTACTGCAGAAACAAACTGTTCATAAGCTGGGAGGTAAACAGAAGAGAAAATCCCGAAGCACCTAATGTATGCACGTGTATGTGTGTTCGTGTATGTATGTGTGCATGTGTATGTGTGTACGTGTATGTGTGCGCGTGTATGTGTGCACGTGTAGTCACCTAGTCTTCAGCTCACGCTACTTTGGTGTAGTGATGGAAAGTCTTAAAGATAAATAGGTAGTGCTAGACCAAGTGAGGAGGAGCCCGCGTAGAAGAGAAGTGGAGTTGATCCCTGTCTCACACTCGGCATAAAAATGAGCTCATGTGACTCATATATATACATATATATACACACACACACACACACACGGAAAAGCAAGTCACTAATACATCAAGAAGATGACAGAATAATATCACAGCCTTAAGGGAGACAAAGATTTCTTAAACCAAAAGATTAGGTCTGGCATGGTAGTGCATGCCTTTAATCCCAGCCCTGGGAGACCAAGGCAGGCAGATCCCCAGGGAACCCTATTGCAAAAAAAAAAACAAAAAGAAAAAGATTTATAAACTGGTTGCAGTGATAAAATACCATAACAAAGGTAACATATAGAAGAAATGGTTTATTTGGCATACACACATACACAGAGAGAGAGAGAGAGAGAGAGAGAGAGAGAGAGAGAGAGAGAGAGAAAGAGAGAGAGAGAGAGAGAGACTGAGAGAGTGTGAGAGACAGAGAGAACGAACAGTTGATATACTATTCCTGTAGCAGATTTACATCCTTTGCATATATAAATTATTAGTATAATTTTTTGTTTTTGTCTACGTCTGTGAAGGCAGAAAATGGTTTCTCCTTCATGGGAAGAGATGAGTGAATGAGTAAGACTGAGTAGTTAGATTGAGAAAGAGCTATACAGGATCACGAGACATAGCCCTCCCTTCACAGCGTAATGAGAGCCCTTCCAAGTTCTTATCACTGCGGTATAAAGTGATGAGCTTCTACCTCTTAGAATTTAAAGTGAGAAACAAAAATTTTAATTTCAAGTTAAAGGAAGATTTAGACTGCATTAATCAGTAGAGAATTACAGTTAACATAATGCCTAGACATTTCAATATACTCATATTCTTTGAGATATATAAAATTATGTATTTTTAAAATTTTGCTTTTAGAAACTAATAATTATATATATTGTTAATAGGAGAAAATAGAAAAAAAAAAACTACAAAAGGCTGAGTTGGTGGAGCCTGCCTGTCCAGCCCTTTGTGAGTCTGAGGGAGGAGGATCAGGAATTCCAGAGCAGACTTTGCTACACAGAAAGTTGGGTTTGAGCCGGGCGGTGGTGGCACACGCCTTTAATCCCAGCACTTGGGAGGCAGAGGCAGGCGGATTTCTGAGTTCGAGGCCAGCCTGGTCTACAGAGTGAGTTCCAGGACAGCCAGAGCTACACAGAGAAACCCTGTCTCAAACCCCTCCCCCCCCCAAAAAAAAGAAAGTTGGGTTTGAGGTCATCTTGAGACCTTGTGTAAAAAAATAGCACAAAGATCGGGGTACAGAGAGATAAAAGATCGAGGGAAAGAGAAAAGGAAGAATGAAGGAAGGATGAATTAGTCTATAAATGGGCATGAAAATGTGCTAAAATTCTGTAATCAAACCTACATGTGAGCATGTTAAGTTCTGGAGGAAAGCTATCAGCAGGAATCATACAGTGCTCACTGTACCACAAGAGTATGACTAGGTCCCTGGGACAGCCGTACTAAGGCACCTGAGAAGTGTTTGAAAGTGCTAGGAGCAAAGTATCATGGGCTTACACAAACTAGAGTCATTTCTGCCTTGGAAATAGTTGTTGTGCTTAGAAAGTATATGCCTAATACCTGAGTCACCTTCATAGAGCCTGCTGGCCAAGTGTCTTAGCCACCACAGTCCACCAAGAGAATTATCAAGTATGCTGGCACCCATTTCAAGGCCTTTTTTTCAGGCTTGCAGGGAGCAGTGTGTGTACCGTGAACTCAAAGTTATATGGAAGTAAGTGGGGATAGATGCAGTATTTTGTCAGTGAATTTAAAAAGTAATCTCAACCACAAATGAGAAAGATATTTATCATGGAAAATTTAGAATTTATTTTTAATAAATGTGAACCACAAAGTCAGGAATAATCCTATTTTTCCAAGGTCCAAAAGTCATCATTCGGGACGTTGTCATTCTGTTCCAAACTATAACTGTCCTCTGTCTCTTTGGCTTCTCTTTCTTTTAAAAGTGATAACCTAGTTTTGCTTAACTGTATTTTGTCCTCAAAATTTTTCCTTCCCTTGGCTTTAACCTTTCCAATTTTGGGGAGTGATGGAGAGTCTTGAACATGCATAAGAGCCAGCTGACAGAATATTATAAAACTCCGTGTTGCTTCTTCAGCCCTTAAACTATAGCTAGTCTGCCACATTTCCACCGTAGCCGCCCACTCTGCCCTGGCTCCTGTTGGTTTTACTCTCTGAGTGTATAACCACCTTCAAGGGTCCTTCCCAGCCCTGAGCTTCCCTGTCTTGGCATTGAGGAAGGATCAGACGTGTGTGCTCAGTGCTCTGTCCCAGGCCTGACCGGCTGACCCAGGCTTTCCCTCTCACTTTGGAGACGCCTGGAAATTCCCAGACATTGCCTGTGCCAGCCTCACATGTTCAGCTCCTCTTTCTCCTTCCTGCTAATGAAGGAGCCCATTGCTCAAATCATTTGGAAGGGGAAAAGTGGAACTTACTACCTGGGTGTTCTTCTTCCATGCTGTTCGTATAAATTTAAACTGAGATTCCTGAGAATTAGATTGAACATGACAAAAATTGCTGTGTGGGCAGTTTTGCTGAGTACTTGCAGATTGATAGAGCCCTTTGCAACAATGAAGGAGAAAGACTCTTTAAGCTGCATAGCTCCAGAAGGTAAGCTCACCAGTTAAGGAGTTTGCAGCTAAAGGTCTTCTTTAACCCTTTGATGGGTAGCAAAGAAAAAACAAAAACAGAAAGAAAGGAAAGAAAGAAGAAAAGAAAATCTACAAACTCTTCCAGACCTAGCCCTGAGGAGCACCTGCATGTCCATGCCAGACAGCACCCTCCTTGTGCACGCAGACCTTGCATTGCATTCAGATTTATGTGTCCTGGAATTTTTCATTACTTCAACTCCTTCTAAGTTTAAGAAATAGCCTCAAATCCTCACCACGTCACGGCCATGGAGTGCTGCCATGGCATGCCATCCCAGTGGTCAACTTTTGTGTGAGGAGATTACATAACAAAATACCGCATGGAACTGGAATTCATCAGTTTGAATTGTCCTTCTTACCTAGGAACTCTGTCAGTGTTTCCACCAAAGTCAGCGAGACTTTGCTTGTCCCAGCTAAAAGAGGAAGTTTATTGTGTGGCCACAAGGTGATATGAGCTCAATTGCTTTTCAGATGTTTAGTCTGTCTCAAAACTTCAGAAGAACCAAGCAAGGCCAGGGCCTGCATGCTGGCTGCATGAGTTACCCAAAGGGAAGCCCGTTCTGTTGTCTGTTGTTTGGGCAGCTCATCATTCCTGAGCTCTCAAAACAGATTTGTCTCTTTCATCTAGCTTCTAGGTTGGAAACTGGTCATGGGGTCAAGATGGTAATCCCCCAGAGCAGGATGTTCCCATAACAGGTTGGCTGGGAGCCCATCTAAGTCCAACATCTGCTGTCTTGGGGAGAAAGGGAGTCTTGTAGGTGTGATGATGTGTTCATCCTCTGCCTGCGCTTACTACATAGACGATTGCCAGACAGCTCGTTCCTTTGCCTGGCTACACCATTCTTCAGAGATCAAGACCTTCTTCAGGGTTATTGTTTGCAGTTTAGTATCACCATAAACCCCCACAATAGACACCTGGTATGCAGACTGAGGCCAGCAGCCAAGTGAGAATGTGAACCTAGTATACTTGTTAAAGTCTGTTTATCTCTTGCCATTCTCCAGTGGCTTCCCATCTCAGCTGAAATAAAACCTCCATGCTCCATGCTGACCCTGCATGCCTATCGTTAGGCTGTCTACTTCACTAGGCTCCTACTTCCGATCTTCCCCTCCCTGCCTGCCTTCTCTTTGGTTCTTAGGCTCCTCAAGCTTGTTCTGCTCCTAGCCCTTTGTTCTGGATATGCCCTGCCAACCATTCATTGTTTGATTTAGTCCAATCTACCTTGCAGGTTTCCATGTGTCCTTCAGAGAAGCCATCATAACTAGACTAAGAGACATGCCAAGTATTCTCTCCCGTGTTGTTGTTACCTTACCCAAAGTCCTTTCTACTTAAGATGTCTTAAGTAGACATCTTAATCTCGCTATTTACTTACTTGCCATTTATTCTCTCTTCACTAGAACAGAAGCTCCATAGAAAGGACCTTGCCTGTCCTTCTGTATGAATATGCCCCCAGCCCCTGGAAAATGCTTGAGCTTTTTTAAATGGTAGGAGCTTTCCTAGCATTTGTCAGATGGCTGAATGGGTGGTGGTGCTTGTCAAGAACGTGTTGGGGAGAATGTTAGGACTATGATATAATTCAAAACCAAGCTATGTGGTGTCTCACCTGAAGGAGAGTAGCTCTAGAAGCCCCGGCTGTTAGCACAGCCACCACTGATGCTAGCCTTTGCCCAACCTTGTTCTACTTTGTCCCCTAAGGACATGGGCTTGTTCTGAGCAACCTGTAATCTGGAGCTAGAGCAATAAATAAAAATTCTAGGGAATGTTTTGGCTTTGAAAGGGGTGGGGGATGCATACTTGCCATTTTTATCTGAGGATAAAGTAGACTATACTGGGAAGTCCTGTCTTTGAAGTCAACTAAAGGATGAAGACTCAGACTGGATGTTCTGTGTGCCAACCACCATGGGACATTTGGCACTGCATGGGCAGTTAGAGAAGCCACTGTTCACAGCCCTGCCTGCCCTAGGGCCCTTTTTTTTTTTTTTTTTTTTTTTACTTTCCTGCTCATCCATTTGATGTGGAACACTGGCTATACATTAAGCCTTTTCTTTGTCCTTCAAGCTGATTACAGGGTAGGGACATGTCTGATAGTGATCCTGCAGTGGCTGATGTTGAGAGCCACGTGACAAGAAGCTCTGGAAGGCTCTAGAAAGGGATGATGGTACAGCTCTGTCTAGGTCCTCAGGACAGTCCTACCAGAGAAAACCCCCTCTTACCCTTCCATGGAGTCTGAAGGACAACAGAAGCTGTCAGAAATAGGTGGGGAAGAGTGCGCGTGCGCATGCACGCACGCGCGCGTGCACACACACACACACACACACACATAGGATGGGGTGGGGAGAGAGGAGGAGCTAGAGTTCTAGGTTTGGGAGAGACAGGTGTGAGAACTTTGTTAGTTTCAAATTAGTCGCCTTGTGGTGAAAAGATAGCATAGGGAGAAGAGAGGAAGCGTCAAAGCAGTGGGACTCCCAGGAGGGACGGGCAGGCCTGTATTTCAGAAAAAGCACTATCTTCTGTGTGTATGACAGGTTTGTGCAGTGGTGGGGAGCAGTGAGGAACTTGGATGGTCTTCCTTAAAGGAAATGATGGTCATTCTAGTAAAGTGAGGATGGGTGGGGAAGAGGACTGGGCAGACTGGAGAACTTCGGAAAGTTAAGTGCAGTATGACTGGTCAGCAGAGGCCTGAGTGTGTCCTGACTTTCCTCTGATTTGCTCCATGAAGGTGCCTTTGCTGCTTCGGTGAATTTGGGGAGGACACAACTCCTCAGTTTATTACAGCAGATACTGTTGTTTTCTGTGAGGAGTGTCCTGTGCCACCAGGGCCCTTCGCAGTAGTGTTGCAGCCACATTCAAGTGACCTAGGTCTGGAAAGGCCAAGTTTTACCCAAGGCCCTAGGACCCAAGAAAGGAAAGACTGCCAGTGCCTCCATGTCCCCCACCCCTGCCTGGGCAGTCCTCGATGCTGGCCAAGCCTCTGGTAGTTAAGACAAGCTCTCTGCTTCCAGCTAAAGCTGACTGTCAGCTAGAGATTTAGAAAGGAACTGCTGGGGTTTCCAGGACTTATTCTTCTAATTAAAGAGAACTGGAGTTAATGGCTTAGTGGTTGTTCCATAATCAGGCCCTGCTACAAGTGGTTAAGGAGGTTGGCAGTGAGACCCAAAAGAGCCTTCAGGGACAGGGGTGTGGCTGTGAACAAGGCTAGGAAAAGGACTTCTGCATCCAAAGCTAAGAATGTGGCTTCCCTTGAGTCATGGATGATAGGGAGGTTTTTGAGTTGTGGCCCATTGAGACAGAAAATTAGGCTGTTTCATCTTGTCCTGGAAGTGACTGTGGGTGGGGGTGGTGGAGTGGGGGGAATGGGGGAATAAAAAGAAAGAAAGCTTGGGAGTCAAGCTGGCTTGGAATTGGGGTTTATCATGTCCTGGCTGGGCTGTTGGACCAATGATTAGCAGCCTCCCCACCCTCAGGTAGTTTATCCTTGCAATCTGTTGGGTGTGGTTATTGTCAATGTTAGATTGTATTCAGACACCCTGGCACAGAGATATATTTTAAAAGTGGTCATTCCTACTCTTCAGATTAGCATTTGAAGGTAAAGGATTGAACCCAGGGCTTGGTGCATGATGAGTAAATGATGTATCATTGAGATACATCCCCATGCCTGATTAACAGTTTTATGAACATCATCGCCAGTACTACGTTCATGTAGTTATCACAGATTGTGGAATACTTTACTGTTTCTCCATCAGTGAGACTTCATCTCATCCTCACAGGCTTCTGTCCTCTAGCATCAGTGTATCTACTAATTTCATTAGGCCCAGTTCTCTTTAAAAGCTGAATTTCCATGTGAGGATGTCTAATGCTGACATCAACCAAATGCTTCATTCTCTGTATCATGAGTTTAGTCAAGAAAGCCCTTCATTGAGGCTAGAGAGACAGCTCACCAATTAAGAGCACATATGTTCTTTCAGGACTCGCTCAGGAGGTGTCCAACTGCTTTGTCTCCAGCGCTAGGGGATCTGATGTTCTCTCCTGCCTTCATAAGCTCTACACTCATGTACACAAACACTCATATTCACTCTCTGCCAAAAATAAATAAATAAAAATAACATCTTTTTAAGAAGAAAAAAAAGCCAGAGCAGGTGACCACCTGGAGGATGCCCCACCCTGAGGATAGGGCAGGGAGCCTGTTGAGAAGTGGGTGCCCCCGCTGGGAAGCTGGGTTTGAAAAGGTAGTTTCTAAGCCCTGGCGCCAGTCTATTAGTATTTTACACAAGTGAAGAGGTTCTGATATTCTCTTTGGTTCTTTTAAAGAAATGTTTGTATTCTGGAGAGCTTTGCAGCCTTGGTAAAAGTGGAACAGGCATGAATGGCCTTGGGAAAAATCTTTCTCTCAGCTTTCCCTGCTCTCCAAAATTCATGAGAGTTGCCTTTGCCCCACTAGATAGAAAGCTGTTTCTTTTTTATTGTAAGGAATAGTTTTATATTCTTTTAGTAAACATTAAAGGGAGCATTTTAAAACATAACACTAGTCCTCAGTGTCCTGAGAGCAGACCTAGCAGGGCTGTCAGTGTCCTGATAGCAGACACAGCAGGCCTGGCCTTGGAGGCCCATTGTTTTCTTTCATAGAATAAAAACTTCAGTGCCACTGTCTTAAGAGTTATGCAAGTTCACATTATGAAAATATATGTAATAAAATATTTATTTAGGGTTTTCATAAAAAGTATCCAAAGTAGAGAATAGGAGAGTATATTTTGCTGGGTTGAGAGGCTCTGCAGGGAATTCAGAATGAAATTCAAGTCCCTCAAATATATTTTGGTTGGCCTCCACCATGTTTTATCTCCTGTAATGAACTCTTTGTCAGTTTGTCAATTTTCACGAAGTTCACAAAGTTCATGCATAGTAACACAGAACCCGGGTTTAAGATGATGCTTTATATCATGATGTAATAGTCATCTCTCTTTTCCTTCAGTCAATATTTACCTGTGAGGCCCATATATTATATCCCGATTTCAAAAGAAGACCCTTTATTTTACCTTCTTCAAGTGTTGATTTTACATACTTAAAATATCAGAATTTAGAAGCTGAGCTGTCCAAGACTTTTCTGCCTGTGGTCACTTAAAGTGCCTAAAGAGTGTCAGGCATCCTGGGTGGGTTCACTGCACCAGTGACCCAGCAGCACAGCTGCATGCCTATCAGAGTGAGGCTGCTCAAAGGGGAGCCAGGCTGCTGTATCCCAGCTCCCCAGGTTTCTCCTGTGGAAGATAAGCCCATTGTACCACCCCATAGCAGCCACTGGCTGCCTTCAACTTAACTTCTCCTTTGTAAATGCTATAAGGCTGTACAGAAAAACTCAAGGGACACTCAGTGGGAGGATCTCTGTGTGTCAGAACAATTGAAGAATAAGTTCTATCCCCTCTTTTTAAAAGTTGCTTTTTTTTGCACCCATTTTTTTTTAAAAGCTAAGGTAAGAATTATCTGTAGTGAAGGAGGAACAGGAAAGAAGTAAAAGTTGCAGATGTTCCATATCAACTATCTGTTGGGCCAGAGAGATGGTGGCAAAGGCTCCTGCCCCCAGACCTGTGATCTGAGTTCCACCTCAGGGTTCACAGGGTGAAATGAAAAAATTGCTTCCTTCACACTTTCTTCTAACATTCACATGTACACCATGGCATGCTCACCCTACACACGTACCCATGCATACACATGCACATAGGTAAGAATGTAATTTTTTAAAAAGAGTTAAGAATATCTGATGTTTTAGGACTGGCCACACAGATCACCAGAGGAGCAAATGGGGGTGTGCTAATAAGCTCCTTGATGTTAGATGTGACTCTCAATGAGTCGGAACCTAGAGAGTATTCATCAGCTCAGAAACATCCAGGTAGACAAGTAGACTAGGTTCAACCTCAGCTGGATCCTGGAGTTCAAATGAGGTCACCTTCAATTTTCCCCTATTTCTTAGACTTGTTGTTTTTCTATGTTGGTTTGAGTATGTACATGAAGGTGGCTCCTGGCAAGTGCAGGTTTATACTGTCCCTCTTTTCTGAGTTCACAGGAGAGACTTTCTTGGATGAAGTCCATGTTGGCCCCTAAAAACAAGAAAAACCATCTATTTGGATAGTATGCCTATACCAAGAGTAGTCACTGGCAACAGGGGTCGGGTAAAGGCCTGCATCAGGTGCATGCTCAGCTTCAGCACTGTCGACCCTGTGCTGCGTCTCCAATGTATCTCTACTTCTCCACACTAAATGCCTATTTTATGACCGTGTTCTTTTTAGATACTGTTAATTTTGAGTATTTCCATAATCATGTACATAAGTGTATAGCCATGTATCTATTACATATGTGTATATCAACATGTATATATATTTATGTTCATATGACATACCATATTTGAAAGTTGATTAACAGGATATTCTAGGGTAAATCTTAAGTTTATAAACTACTTCTCCTATGGCCCTAATGGACAGTCCCACTAACCTGGATGCTACTTCTGGTGGCCCTTGGAGGGATTGGACTGTTGGAAGAAAGAAATGGAGGGAGAGGGAGAGGGATGGAGAGAGGAAAAGAAGGAGGGAGGGAGGGAGGGAGGGAGGGAGGGAGGGAGGGAGGGAAGGACGGAGGGAGGGGACGGAGGGACGGAGGGAGGGAAGAGAGAGGAACAAGCAGACTATTAATTCTACACTAGGCCTGTCTTTTGCAAATGCAGTAATGGATTTACCCAAAGCTAAGAATCCTTTAGAGATGGGAGATAATGGTACACTCATTGTTCACAACAGAAACCTGGCCATCTGTTTGGTGTGGGATGAGGAAAAAGAACAGCCCAGGTCACGGCAGCTAGAAGTAGCTGGCAAGACTAGAACAGTGACCCATGCTTCAGAGATGAGCCTGGAGAGGTGACACACACCCTTGGAAAAGATCCTCGGGGAATTCTGCTGACCTCCAACCAAGCTGATGCCCCTTCTTATCTGCTTACAGGCACCTTCGAAGTGGGTGTCCACATCGCCGATGTGAGTTACTTCGTTCCTGAGGGGTCCTCTTTGGATAAGGTAGCTGCCGAGAGAGCCACAAGTGTCTACTTGGTCCAGAAGGTACAAATCAGCTTTGAGTTTCTAGGCATTGCTAAGTGCACCCACTTAGCGCTCTTTGTTTTTAATCTGTAAAGAACATGCCTTTTCTGAATGTTTTCTCAGATCTAGTAATGTCTAAAATATGGGCTTGATGTTGGGAATATGCTTGACTTTTGCTGCTATACATTTTCTTGAAAGAAGCCAAGTCAAGGCTTTCATCCCAAGCTTCATCTTCAGAGTATCCTTGTTACATTAGTAGCTACAACAGTGGTCAGCTTCAGAAAGAAATGAGAGGAAATGCTTGCTTTCAAACTATTTCCCCAAAGAAGTATCTATAAGACAGCCCACACCAGCTGCTGGTTCCTGTATAGTTTGGTTGGGACCCAGAATATCCAATCTTTTGTGTTATCCATGGCTACTCTCACATAATAGCAATAGAGTGGAATGACAATTTACTGTCTACAAGAGCCTTTATTTTTTTATGTTTACTTTTTTTTAATTTTTTTATTGGATGTTTTATTTACATTTCATATGTTGTCCCCTTACCCCATACCCCACCCACCCAGGAACCCCCTATCCCCTTACCCCTCCTCCTTCTTCTCTGTGGATGTAACCCCTACCTACCCCCCCCCACTCCCACTTCCCCACCCTCAAAATTCCCACCCCCTGGGGCATCCAGGCTTCATGAGGTCAAGGATCTCATCTTCCACCTATGCCCAGCAGGGCCCTCCACTCTTACATATACAGCTGAAGCCCTGGATCCCTCCCTAAGTGCTCCCAGGCTGGTGGTTTAGACCCTGGGAGCTGTGGTTGGTTGGTATTGTTGCTCTCCTCATGGTGCCGCAAACCCTTTCAGCTCCTTCAGTATTCACTCTAACTCCTCCATTGAGAACCCCATTATCAGTTCAATGGCTAGTTGTGAGCATCTGCCTCTGAATATGTCAGACTCTTGAAGGCCTCTGAGGAGACCTCTATATCAGGCTCTTATCAGCATGCACTTCCTGACTTCCACATCAGCATCTACCTTTGGTGACTGCACATGGGATGGATACTCAGATGGAAAGGTCTTCAGATGTCCCCTCCTTCAGTTTCTGTCCCTCACTTTGTCTCCATATTTGCTCCCTTGAGTATTTTGTTGCTCCTTCTAAGAAGAACTGAATCACCCCCACTTGGTCTTCCTTCTTTATGAGCTTCATGTGGCCTGTGAGTTGCATCTTGGGCATTTCAAGGTTCTAGGCTAATATCCAATAATCAGTGAGTGAATACCATGTGTGTTCTTTTGTGATTGGCTTACCTCACTCAGGATGATAATTTCTAGTTCCATCCACTTACCTAGGAAACTCTCGAATTCATTGTTTTCAATAGCTGAGTAATACTCTATTGTGTAAATATACCACATTTTTTTTTAATCCATTCCTCAGTTGAAGGACATCTGGGTTCTTTCCAGCTTCTGGCTATTATAAATAAGGCTGCTATGAACATAGTTGAGCATATGTCCTTGTTATATGTTCGAGTATCTTCTAGGTATATGCCTAGGAGTGGTATAGCTGGATCCTCAGGTAATGCTATGTCCAATTTTCTGAGGAACCGACAGACTGATTTCCAAAGTGGTTGTACCATCTTGCAGTCCCACCAACAATGGAGGAGTGTTCCTCTTTCTCCACACCCTCACCAGCATCTACTATCACTTGAGTTTTTAATCTTAGCCATTCTGACTGGTGTGAGATGGAATCTCAGGGTTGTTTTGACTTGCATTTCCCTGACGACTAAGGATACTGAATGTTTCTTTAGGTGCTTCTCAGCCATTCGAGTTTCTTCCATTGAAAATTCTTTGTTAACCTCTATACCCCATTTTTTAATAGGGTTATTTGGTTGTCTGGAGTCTAATTTCTTGAGATCTTTGTATATATTGGATATTAGCCCTCTATCAGATGTAGGATTGGTAAAGATCTTTTCCCAATTTGTTGGTTGTCATTTTGTCCTATTGACAGTGTCCTTTGCCTTACAGAAACTTTGCAATTTTATGAAGTCCCATTTGTCAATTCTTGATCTTAGAGCATATGCCATTGGAGTTCTGTTCAGGAACTTTTCCCCTGTGCCCAAGTATTTGAGGTTCTTCCCCACCTTCTCTTCTATTAGTTTCAATGTATCTGGTTTTATGTGGAGGTCCTTTATCCACTTAGACTTGAGCTTTGTACAAGGAGATAAGAATGGATCAATTTTCATTCTTCTACATGTTGTCCTCCAGTTGAACCAGCACCATTTGTTGAAAATGCTGTCATTTTTCCACTGGACAGTTTTAGCTCCTTTGTCAAAGATCAAATGACCATAGGAGTGTGGGTTCATTTCTGGATCTTCAATTCTATTCCATTGATCTTCCTGCCTGTCTCTGTACCAATACCAGGTAGTTTTTATCACTATTGCTCTGTAGTACAGCTTGAGGTCAGGGATGGTGATTCCTCCAGAAGTTCTTTTATTGTTGAGAATAGTTTTCGCTACCCTGGGTTTTTTGTTATTCTATATGAATTTGAGAATTTCCTTTTCTAACTCTGTGAAGAATTGAGTTGGGATTTTAATGGGGATTGCATTGAATCTGTAGATTGCTTTTGGCAAGATGGCCATTTTTATTATATTAATCCTGCCAATCCATGAGCATGGGAGATCTTTCCATCTTCTGAGATCTTCTTCAATTTCTTTCTTCAGAGACTTGAAGTTCTTGTCATAGAGGTCTTTCACTTGCTTGGTTAGATTCACACCAAGGTATTTTATATTATTTGCAAATAGTGTGAAGGGTGTCATTTCCCTAATTTCTTTTTCAGTCTGTTTATCTTTCATGTAGAGGAAGGCTACTGATTTTTTTGAGTTGATTTTATAACCAGCCACTTTGCTGAAGTTGTTTATCAGGTTTAGGAGTTCTCTGGTGGAAGTTTGGGGGTCACTTAAGTATACTATCATATCATCTGCAAATAGTGATATTTTGACTTCTTCCTTTCCTATTTGTATCCCTTTGACTTCTTTTTGTTGTCTAATTGCTCTGGCTAGAACACTTCATCCTCATCAAAGGAAAAATCTACCAAGGTGAACTCTCAATTCTGAACATCTATGCTCCAAATGCAAGGGCACCTACATACAGAAAAGAAACTTTACTAAAGCTCAAAACACACATTACACCTCACACAATAATAGTAGGGGATTTCAACACCCCACTCTCAGCAATGGACAGATCGTGGAAACAGAAACTAAACCCAGACACTTTGACATTAACAGAAGTTATGAACCAAATGGACTTAACAGACATCTATAGAACATTTCATCCTAAAACAAAAGAATATACCTTTTTCTCAGCACCACATGGTACCTTCTCCAAAATAGACCATATAATTGGTCACAAAACAGGCCTCTACAGATACAAAAAGATTGAAATAATCCCTTGCATCTTATCAGATCACCACGGACTAAGACTGGTTTTAAAACCCACATGCACATGGAAACTGAACAACTCTCTACTCAATGATGACTTGATCAATGAAGAAATAAAGAAAGAAATTAAAGACTTTTTAGAATTCAATGAAAATGAGGACACATCATACCAAAACTTGTGGGACTCCATGAAGGCAGTGCTAAGAGGAAAACTCATAGCTCTAAGTGCCTACAAAAAGAAACTGGAAAGAGCACACACTAACAAGTTGACTGCACAACTAAAAGCTCTAGAACAAAAAGAAGCAAATACACCCAGGAGGAGTAGAAGGCAGGAAATAATCAAACTCAGGGCTGAAATCAACCAAATAGAAACAGAAAGAACAATACAAAATATCAATAAAACCAGGAGCTGGTTCTTTGAGAAAATCAACAAGATAGATAAACCGTTAGCCAGATTAACCAGAGGGCACAGAGACAGTATCCAAATTAATAAAATCAGAACTGAATAGGGAGACATAACAACAGAAACTGAAGAAATTAAAAAAAATCATCAGATCCTACTACAAAGGCCTATACTCAACAAAACTGGAAAACCTGGATGAAATGGACAATTTCCTAGACAGATACCAGGTATCAAAGTTAAACCAGGAGCAGATAAACCATCTAAATAGTCCCATAACCCCTAAGGAAATAGCAGCAGTTATTAAAAGTCTCCCCACTAAAAAAAGCCCAGGACCAGATGGTTTTAGTGATGAATTTTATCAGACCTTCAAGGAAGACCTAATACCAATTCTCTTCAAACTATTCCACAAAATAGAAACAGAAGGAACACTACCCAATTCGTTCTATGAAGCTACAATTACACTCATACCCAGACCCCACAAAGACATGACAAAGAAAGAGAACTTCAGACCAATCTCCCTTATGAACATCAATGCAAAAATACTCAATAAAATTCTAGCAAACCGAATCCAAGAACATATCAAAACAATCACCCATCATGATTAAGTAGGTTTTATCCCAGGAATGCAGGGATGGTTCAATATTCGTAAATCCATCAATGTAATCCACTATATAAACAAACTCAAAGAAAAAAACCACATGATCATCTCACTAGATGCTGAGAAAGCATTTGACAAAATTCAACACCCCTTCATGATAAAAGTCTTGGAAAGATCAGGAATTCAAGGCCCCTACCTAAACATAGTAAAAGCAATTTACAGCAAACCAGTAGCCAACATCAAGCTAAATGGAGAGAAACTTGAAGCAATCCCACTAAGATCAGGGACTAGACAAGGTTGCCCACTCTCCCCCTACCTATTCAATATAGTACAAGAGCCTTTAAGAAACAGTTTCAATCCTTCTTCTAAATGTGGACACCAATCCTGTCCTGACCTACACTTTACAGGTAGCCCATGGGATCCCCAAGGTAGGCTCTTTTGCTGCTAGATGTCCCTCACCTCAGCTATGAAAGGAAGAAATTATCTCCCTTCTGGAGGCTGGAAGATGAGTCAGTAAGTAAGAGCTCTGCCATGTGAGCATAGGGACCGGAATGCAGATCCTCAGCACCCACATGAAGCTAGGTGTGATGACAGGCCTCTGTGATGCTAGCATGAGTGGGAGTGGAGGGAGACAGAGGGGACTCACGGGTCACCAAGACTAGCCAAGCAGTGAGTTTCAGCCTTAGTGAAAGGTTGTACCTCATGTCAGAGATAGAGGAAGATGCCTATTGTTGGCCTTTGATCTTTATAACATGTATACACACAGACACGCAGAGGTAGGTGGAGAAAGAGATATATCTGTTCCATCCTATGTAACTGGCACATCCCTACAAGTAACTATGAAAACCCATCCCTTTAACAGGTATTTACCAAGCACCAAGTATTTACTAGGCATTGCAGTAGGCCTGAAGATAGCTGTAAATAAAAGAACATATGTGACTTATTTCTATCCTCTATTGTAGTTTATGAGTTCCTCCAGCCTTTTTGTTCTCTGACAATCTGCTCACCTGCTCAGTTTGGCTCATCTTCTTTAGGGCTGTCTTGACATTCACTTCCTCTCCGGCTCCCATGAACTTAATGACTTGAACCTTCCCTCCCCAATCCCATGCTCTAGAACATGACTTTTGGTATTTGATCATTGACTATACCAAGATAAAATATCTGCCCCAACTCCTGCCAACCCACCCCAAAGCATTCTTGCAACTCGATATTGCTTGCTTGGCCCAGCTCTTAGGGACCAGAGACTAGCCAGGTGCCACACCTACTCCATTCTAAGAATTTCCAAATGTCATTACTCAGGGAAGGGGTACAGCTTCCTACTCTGACCACTACAAGCTGCCTGTGTGCCCACACTGTTGGTAAAAGGAACACAAGGCCATGAACTCTGCCTCACAAGCAGTGTGTCCTCATGGTCTGCCTGCCGCCTCTCCAGCTCCCTGTTTATTTTCAGTAAAATGATTAGTAGAGTGACCAATTGAAGTTCTGAGGTCTCTGCCTACATAGGAAACTTGCAGGGAATTTAAAAGAGGTCCACTGGTGTCTAGGTTTTCACATACCTTTGGGCCTGAGCATTTTTATCCTGTTTATAAGACAACCTCCCCTTTATCTTAGGTCTTGCTGGCTTCTCTTGCTGCCTCCACACTTTGACAAACAAGGCCTTGAAAACACATGCTTTTCTGGCTGTCTGAAACTCCTATTTTATGATGCTCCCCAAAAAGGTTTAGTCTTTTGGTAATTATGTTGTCTAGATGCTGTTAAGGCAGGCCACAGAGGCACGGACACTGACAAACACTATGTCAAGCAAGTTGGAAGGTAAGGACCACCACTCAAGGTTGTCCTCTGACCTCCATACGTGCACCATAGCATGTGCATGCCTGTATTCATGTAGACAAAAATGCACACACATACTTTTGGGAGAGTGGCCTCCATTCAACTTTGTCTCTTTTTGGTATCTATACTAGCATCTTGAAGGAAAAAAAAACATATTAAACTCTAGGGCCCTCTTCTTAGCTTGACCCTTCTGAGAGTGCAGTTCTGACTCTTATACAATGACTGCACTTGACCTCAGGCTGAAGGCGTCCCATGTGTACTTTCTGCCTGACAGAGATGCTGGCCACACCTGGCTTTGCCATGGTCCAGACTTAGAAGAAGATGAGCTTCCAGGTCCCTTGTAGCTACAAAAACTCTAGTTAGTGTAGAGATGGGAAATGACTGCTTACACTTAAAGGCTGTGTCAAGTGAGTAAGTGTGAAATGCTCTTCATTTGCAACAGTTTAACTCTGCCCTTTGATGAGAACTTTAGACCCCTTCCTCTGAGCAGGTGGCTTTCTCTTGTCTTGAAGCTGCAGTCTCCTCTTTTAACCAGGAATTCTGTGTCAAAATTAGAAACCAAAAGAATGAAATTGGATTAATAACTAGTATTTCCCTCTCTGTTCCCTTTACTTGGTATTGTGACTGTCACAGTTCAAGAATCTCTTTGGTAGTGCTGGTTGAGGCTCTGCTGTTGACCTCTCAAGGTGGGGAGCTGGTGGAAGAAGGGCTGTGAAACTCCACTGCTCAGCCCTGCCTCCAGCTTGGCAGGAGCTTGAGGTACCGGCCCGCAACCTTGGACAGTAGGAGCTGTGCATTCTGATGCCTTTGAAGCATTGCTCTGACCTTTCTTCCTACTCAGCTTTGTTTCTTAAAGGGCTGTGTCCAGGAACTTTCTGCTGGTTTCACTTTACTTTGACTATAAAGGTCTTAAAAGCGGGTGAGCTGCCTTTCCCTCTGCATATTCTCTGTTCTCTCATTCAGCCAAATCATTTTTTCCCAACTCTGTCACTCCAGGGGACGGGGGTAGGAGTTCCAGTTGATTTCCCATCTATAGGAAATGTGACTCTCGCTTCTTTTCACTGAGATGCCGACTTATAAGTGAGTGATGGTCAGAGTCACAGTCTAAGCTTAGTTTGGGGAAGGATCCCAGAGAGTAGGACAGTACACAGGGAACCAGTCTTGGGTCCAGATCCTAGCTCACTGGCTTTAAATAAAATTCCTCTTGTTGAGATTTGACTGACAGTGTAAGGACTCAGTAACCCAAGTTAATGAGGGAACATAGCTAAGAGAAAGATAAATTCAAGTAGTGTCTGTTTAAATGTTAAAACTTACCCTTCTTTTTGACACAGATGGTTCTGTTAGGATAGGGACAACTGTGTATCTGAACTTGAACCTATTTTCAGAGGCTGTGATATCTGCTCAGCTAATATCTTCCCTGGGAAAGAAATACAATTTAATTTTAAGTTTTAAGGTAATTAGAAAAAAATAAATAGTGAATTAAGTTTTAAAGTAAAAGAAAACCTAAACAGTTGAAACCTAAACCTAAGCTTGTGTCTGCTGGCCCAGCCATGCATGTTATTTTAGGTGTGAAACAGCTCGGATGAAAGCTCGCCCATAAATCTCGAGGATATTTTATTGGTAGTGCTTTATAATAGAGATCAAAGATTGGGATTGGAAGCCTGTCTTCATGTAGAGTCCAAAGAGTTTTAAGATGTTCCTTTCTGACACCAGCAGGTTGTCAGTGTTGCTGTTTGTTAATGTCAAACTGTGTAGCAAAGAGTTGCTCAAATTCTGAATTCATAGAAGTGTTGATATGAAAAAGGAAACCCTTTAAGTAGAAATGTTGGCTGGCGAGTATATTATCTATTTCCTTTAGGTTTCTTTAGTCTGTGAGTGGGGAGCTAGCTGAGCATGCCGTGGTGTGAAAACCTCTAAGTCCTAAGCAAAGGAGAAAACCTTGACTTACCATGCTGCAGATCTGGAGTGCACTGAGGGAATGAGGGGCGGGTTACCTGGGGGCCCAGCCAGTATCTTGGCTTAAAAAGACAGAGTGTGACCTCTCAGGCAGTAGGAGACCCCCATTACTTGTGAGTGTCTGGCCTGATGTCACTGCTCATCCTTCCTGTTCCTCCGCACCCAGATGATTGATTCCTCCCTTCTGTGGCCCTTTCAACTGGTCACAGGGCTGTCCTGGCTCACCCACTGCTGAACTTGGCCAGCCTACCCGCTGTGGCTTTAGCAGATGTTTCTGCTTTCTGAGGCTCATGTAAGATTTTATAGTCTTGTTGGTACCCCCACCCAGCAGTATTGGGCAGTGGTGTGCTGACCTAAATGACCAGTTCCCTCAACTCTCCCAAGCCCTGGTCCAGAATGCTTAGAAAGTCAGGGTCCTGTCATCACTCCTTTCTCTACAGCCAGCCTTTAAGCTTTGTCCGTACTGAACTTTGGGCTTAGGTCTGAAACACTCCCCAGTTCTCTGCCTTCCTCTGCTGCGAGATCTATCGTTCTTCCCCACATAGCAGGACTGAAGACTGCAGGTGTCAGGGATGCAAAGCTGACCTAGTCCTGGTCCTGATCAGAAAAGATTGACACATTATAAGCACTTCCGGTATACTGGGCTACCTTAGTTACAGAAGTACAGAGAGGAGAGGGAAGTCGTGTCTACCTGGATTGGAAGGAGTGGAGGACAGCTTCTGCAAAAATCGAAAAGATGACACAGAGGTCAGCTTTGAAATGTCTCACATTTTAGGAAAATGTCTAGATAGATAGAAACAGGTACTGGTGACCTTCCAGGCAGAGGGTAAAAAAAAGTATGCTCAGAGGCTGGAGGGATGGCTTGGCAGTTAAGAGTTCTTACTACTCCTGGAGGAAACCCAAATTTGGCTCCCAACACCCACCTGGCATCTCACAACTACTAATATCTCCAGTTCGAGAGGATCTAGCCTTTCCTGGCCTCTGGTGGTGCACAGAGCTCACACAGGCGCACACTTGTGTACACACACACAGGGACACAGAAAGAGACAGAGATGAAGACAGAAAAAAATAAATAAAGGCTTTAGAAGTACTGTGTTTGAGGAACAGCATGTAGTGTGACCTTGCTGGGGTGTGAAGTTGGAAAGAGGCATGAAGTGGCAGAGTAAGCAGTATAGGCTTCCTTCAGGGTCATAGGTTACGCTCAGTTGTGAGAACAGTTGAGTGGCCTTCCTTCTAAGTAGAAACTCTCTTGAGAACTCTGGATAAAGGAGAATTCAGTCAGAGTCAGGGCTAGCATATCAGTACCAGGGTCCTTTCCACATCACTGCCCCTTGAAACTTTGAGTAAGTGCCCCGACAGAGGCAGACACCCTTGTTCATAGACTCTCCAAAGTGTTTATCAGTGCTATAGTATCGTGCTGAACAGTCACCTCCAACTTCAGCAATACCTATCACACAGCAAAAAGGAAGGAGATGCAAAGGGTGGGGGAATAAGAAGCTATTTCTTCAGGTACTGCTGCTACTTACATTGAGATAAATGCAGAGGGCAGTTTCTCCCTAGCAGCTTATAGTACACATGACTCTTGGCCACTGATTGTGGGGACCCAACCTTGCTCTTTCTGTGTTTTGTTTTTGTTGTTGTAGACTTGAGGTGTTATTGTATAGCTCAGGATCTCCTCACCTCTGTCATCATATCCATCCTATTAGTCTAGTCTTTAGTGAAGACTTCTTGGTCCAGCCAAACGTATCTGGGACCCTTTCATCAATAAGAGACCAAAATCCAGCTCATCTAGCACATTGACTCCTGAGAAAGGTAAAGGCAACAAGACCTAATATAAATAGGATTGCTAAAACAGAATTTAGTGATTGCTGGCAGAGCATCTGCCTGAATAGGGTTGCAGGTTATTACCAGATAAAAAAGAAGATGCATGGGAAGAGAAACAGCTCATAGTTAAGACCACTTGATGCATAATCATGACCAAACCTCAACAATATCCCAGTAGTCAGGTTAACAAGCCAAGTGTCCTTACAAAACACCTGTAACTCAAGCTCTGAAGGGTCTGATACCTTCTGACCTCTGCTCATGTACAGGTACACATAGCCACATACAACCACATACATTCATACAGGCATACAAACACACACACACACACACACACAAAACCTAAAAGTAAAGAACATACTGAAGTCTGGAGAAAAGGGAGGTAATATTTGCTTCAGCAACACACAAACTAAACTTAGGATGCAGAGATTAATATGGCCCTTGAGAAAAGCTTAGATGCAAATTTGAAGAGTATCCATATTTTAAAAAATAAAAATTACTGAAGTAAACTTTATTTTTCTGTTTTCCATTATTTCCATGAAATACCTGAAGCTGGGTATGAGGTTTATTCAGTTCAATTTTTTTTTTTTTTTTTTTGGTTTTTCAAGACAGGGTTTCTTTGTGTAGTTCTGGCTGTCCTGGAACCCACTCTGTAGACCAGGCTGGCCTCGAATTCAGAAATCCGCCTGCCTCTGCCTCCCAAGTGCTGGGATTAAAGGCGCCACCACCGCCTGGCTTCAATTTTGTATCTTGACTCTTTGTTTGATAATTGTTTGATTGGTCGATTTGGTTTGCTTTTATGTTGTTCTTGCTATTGTTGTTTGTGTTTTAGTTTTGAGACAAAGTGTCATACAGCCCAGGCTGACCTTAAACTCTCCCTGTAGCTGAGGGTGACCTTGAACCCCTGATCTCCTTTCCTCTATCATACAAGGCTGGGATTAAAGGTGCATATTGAATTTTGAAGCCTGAAAGTGTAAACAACATAAGGCCACCTCTGGTGAGAGCCCCTTTTTTATCATTTCAAAGCAGATAGTATGGTAACAACTGTATATAAAAAAAATCATATGGCATGACAGACAGCTAGGATTAAAGAAGGAGCCAGTATCGGCCTCACCTCTTAAAGTCTCTACCGTCTGTCAGCACTACTGTACTGAGAAACAAGCTCTGATCACACAAAACTTTGAATGAGAAAACATTCAAAATCATGTCTGAGTTATAACAGAAGTTCTGCCCACAGTGATTCCACGAAGAGCTATAGGCTATATCCAAAGGCAGAAAACAAGTGTCCACATTTGAACACTGTAAGTGGAGACAAAGAGAATCACTTGATAGAGGTTTAGAATGCCAGACCTTCAGACACAGGCACTGATTGGGTGTCGTAGGCAAGGACTGTTGCTATCACAAGATAATACCCAATAGCTCAGGAGGTGAGAAGGGATGGGGAAGTGGGAATGGAAGCGTCTTGTCTCTTAAGTGATTTGGGAAGTTTTGTGGTTTATTTGCTCATTTGGTGGAGGATAAGATACTGTTCTTACAGAAACATCACTGCAGAGGATGGAAACTCACGAAGGGAGGAAAACACCAGGCTCTCTGTTCTCATGCTATGTTTAGAGAATTTGTGATGTCCAGATTCAGGTATCAGAACAGAGGAGTCTAGATTCCAGGAAGAGGCAGGGCTCAGAATGCAGAGTAGATAAGACAGAAACCAAGGGGAAGAAGGCAGTACCACAGGAAGAACAGAGGACAGAAGGTGAGGGCCAACTGAGAAGAAAGTACAGGAAAGGCCAGTCTTGAGTGTCCACTGGTTCTACATTTTGAAAAAAACAACATACAGTTATAGACTCCACAATATATTACCTTCCATATGGTCATGTGTACACAAATGAAAGGCATGGGGTTTGTACCATCATGCTAACATTCGAAGAACTGGGATCCCATGGTGTTTGTGCTTTCAAGTCTTGGTTTATAGGATCTAAAATTCCTACAAGGAGTGTATAATTTTTGTAATTAAGAAAAAATAGAAGATGAGAAGTATAAACCATTTTGAGAAGCTTCAAGTGGAGAGACAAGGAGTGTGACTGGCAGAGGAGTTAAGGGCAGCTCCATCTTTGCACTTGGGGAATCAAACCAGCGGAGTAAGAAGATCACTAGCAAGAGCTCCAGAATGAAGGCATGGGACACTTGCCATGAGATAACAGGACCAGGGCATCTCTGAAAAGCTAGGGAAATTGGCTCAAGAGGGTAGTTGATGGAAAGTACTTAGAAAGAACTTAAGTCTACCTTCTCTGTGTACAAGAAACGAGTTTTTCTGCTGAGAAAGAGTGAGAGGGTAGAAGAATTGGAGGAGAGAAGTACCGAGTATGAAGCCTGGGAAAGATGCTATCAAGTCATGACAGGAGCTGAGACTATTTGTTGATGCATCCCTATACAGCCCAGCATGTTTCCTGCCTCCCTTAGTGTGCCGCTGACCGCGGGAAGAAGATGCAGGACAACCAGGTTCCTTCTCCAGGCAGTTTAATCAGGATTCTTCTGGCTTCTCCTTTCTTCTCTCGGCTCTGACTCTTATACCAAAGCCTCCTCCAATGGCTGGCCACCACGTGGACAATCACCATAGGTCCCACTAGATCACACCACTCATAGCACAGCCCCATGCCTAAATATGGAGTTATTTATCACTCCAACAAGGCGGCAGCATGCGCCATCTTTAGGGCACGGCACTGGCTCTCCACACCTTAGTGTGTAGCCAGTAGGGTCCCGAGAACAAAGAAGGCGGACTATGAGGTCGGTTACATAGCATGCAGTTAGGACAGTGGGAGTTAGGCAGCTGGGGAGCTGGGATGGAAGTCCATATAAGGAGGGAATGTGATATAGGCAGGGCCAGGAGAGCATAGCCCCACATATCAAGCCCTGCAAACCATAGGCACTGGTCCTATGCTGTCCACAGCAGGACTTTCTCTACAGAGAGATCCTTCCTGATTATCTTGGTGCTCTGTACCTCACTTGGGCCCAGAATCTCTCCAGATACTGTGACTAGTTTCACACAGCCCATGTGCTGCATAGGGTCAGTCAGGGCACCTCTCTCCCTCTTCACCTGCCTGGGCAGAGTTTTGAGAAAGCATCTTTTAAGAGAATAGCCCCACCTCACCAGTACTCTTCCACAAGAAAGCCTGCTGTACTCCAGGTTGAGCAGGAATGCATGCACAGTGACCCCTGGAGGACCAGTGGATTTATGAGAGGTTGTACTGTGCCAAACCACAAATGTGATCATAACCTCTTAATTTCTTCTCCTTTGAAAGGCACAGGCCTAACCACCTATTTACAAAACTGGATGAACATGGACTGTTTCCTCTGAATTCCATCTGATTCCTTCCCCAGGAGCTAGTAGAAAGAATATTAAAAGAACTGTCCCTTAAAAGTTAAATGTAATTCTGCTGCCACAGATTCTTCATGAAACTTGAGGTCTTTGGCATCTGACCAGTGGGAGAACCAAAACAGTTTTGATAACCTGGACAGCTATAGGGTATGCTAGTAGGTTTTTGTTTTTGTTTTCCAGAGGGTAGCCAAAAAATCTTCCCTTTCTACTGAAAGTACTAATTGCCATGTACATTTTTTGGTAAAGATGCTACTATAGAATATCTGTCAGCAAGGATTTTATAAACTGTTGGAATTTGGTTGGTTGGTTGTTATTGTTTTATTTTGTTTTGTTGTTACACGAATGTGTGTGTGCGTGTGTGTGTGTGTGTGTGACAAGAGACCGAGAGATACAGAAAGAGAACATGGAGAAAACCAGAATATTTATCTTATAACAGAAGTCGGTCATCTGTGTCCTAACAGTGCCTCCTGTGTAGAGGTAGATAGCAGGACAAAGCTAGACCAGCCTGCCTTCGTTCTCGGGAGTTCCACATCCTGGAGTCGGGGCACCTAACTAAGGATTGGGATGCAAGGGGTCAGGGCACAGAGGGCAGAGTAAGTGCTTATTCTCTGGGACTGTCCCACAGCCTCTGTGAAAGATCAGGGGAAGTTATAAAACAGTACACTCTCTGCCTGGGGGAGTCTGGAGAAGCATGGACATGGCAAGGAGCTCGGTGTGCAAGGATATGCCAAAGTTTGCCTGAAGCAAAGTGTCGAGAAAGGGGTCCAGAAAACGGGAACACCATGTGCACAAGCTGGAGCAGCTAGCAGGGAAGGCAGGTGAAGGGCTTGCAGTGGGGTGGCTCGTGGGCTCAGGCTGTGTGTGCTAGAGGGGAGTACCCGGGCACAGGGCTGGATAAGGAAAGCTGAGCCAAGGGACACAGGGCTTGGACTCTTCCGTTGATTGTTAGTGGGTATTTCAGAGCTACTTTGCTCTGAAGGAAACCAATATTCAGAATTGTCCTAACATGCTAGATCATCAAGATGTACTGGGCCCAGGGTCTAAGGTCGCTGTCCAAAGCCTTCCTTATTTCCACCTGCTGCTGCCTCTGCTGCACTGCCCTCAGCTGCTTAATGATCTTAAGACCTTGAACCCTTCTCTGTTCTTCATTTTATACATAAAATTTTAGCCCCATACTTGTTTATGAAAATAGATCAAGATTACTATTATAAAAAGCAAAAAAATATATTTATGTATAACATAATTTATAAATGAATAACTTGAGAGACGCCTTTGGGACAGTGCTGTTAACTGCTCTTCCTCCTTTATTTGGATTTCACCAGTTTTTCCTATCAGTGCTTTCTGTCTCGGGGTCCAGTCTAGGCCCAAGATACAATGACTTTGGTTTCATAAACACTAAAGTATGATGACCAAAGTAATGTTATAACTTGAAGTATGATACTTCCTTGAACATTGTCCAGTTAGAAACAACAACAAAAATAAATATTGAGTGCTGGACTAATTGTTGCGGCCAGTTTTCACAGAACATCTGGTGTCGTCATTTGACAGTGCAACCCAGAAAAACGTGTGGGCTTTGATCAGCCTCCATGTTAGCGTACCACAGACTGGGTAACTTCAACAGCAGACCTATATAGTTTTTCCCAGTTTCAGGTGCTAGCCAGTGTGATTCCCAGTGAAAACTCCCTGGCTCATTCGTTGCTGTGTCCTCACATGGCCTTACCTCTGCACCTACTTGGAGAGATGGACAGTGTGTTCTTTGTCCCCTCATCCTCTAAAATCAATTTTGTGTAACTAGGTCCCACCCTTATGACTTCATTTAACCTTAGTAATCACTTAATAACACTGTCTTCAAATACTGTTAAACCGGAGAGTACCGCTTCAATATATAAATGGTTAGGTACAATTCAGTTCACAGCATAGTTCAAAGGCTGAAATTATATGAAAATCTTTGTAACTTTGTCACAAAACAGTGTGTATGACACAGAAACTCTATAGTGTGTTGGTGTAGATGAAGATGCAGTGTTTTATAAAACACTTGACATACATGAAAATGTCATATGTTAGAACACATTTTAACTTATTACTAAAGCTAGTGGGGTACTGAGGCTATAGCTGACCTAGCATGCACAAAGCCCTGGGTTAAATTCCCAGCACAGCATAAACCAAGTATGGCCATGTACACCTGTAATCCTAACACTCAGAAGGTGGGGAATCAGAAGTTCAGAGCCTCTTCAGCAAAGCCATCCTTTGAGGCAAGCCTAGGCAACATAAGCAAATGAACAAAAAATAAAATAGCAAATAGTTTGCATCATTTGGGCTGATGGTATAAAAAAAATAGACAAGAAAAAGAGAAAATGTCAATAGCACTTTCATATAGAAGCTGTTACAAAAGTTCTCACGTAGTCATTGGGTGTAAAACTTCTAGAATACTGCCAAACAGCTATTAACTTTTGTTTCCAATATTGGCCATGCATCTTAAATTTCTTCCACATTAAGGGCATGCTTTCTGTGGAAACAGCACATCACTGAAACTTCACAAAGTGAGAGAAACCATGGAGATTGGTTTTGGTTTAACTAATAAAGAAATTTGCTAAATTTACATAAATATAGTTTAACAGCCCTCCCTTCCCAGTGAATTGAACCCAGCATAGGATTCAGTAGTATATGTCAAGTTAGGCCACAGTAAATATAGGAAAGAAATGGCTTTATAATGCTATTTCTATTTGGGAGAGAGAGTAGGTGGTAATATTATAATCAAGAAAGATATGGGAAAAGGAATAGATTTGAAAGCAGGAGAGAGAGAAGGCAAAGTATCTTGGTGGGGAGAGCAGGGAGAGATACTAATTTGTTTCTGGTATTATAAATAATATAAATAATATTCAGTGACAGCTATTTCTCATCATTTGAAGTATATTAAATACAAATTATTTTTGTAAAAAAAAAACAGGTCATATAATTAGATTTCTTATTGTTTATTTGATTGTTTACATAACCCTAGTGGCCTGAGCTCTCTAGGTAGACCAGGCTGGTCTCAAACCCACAGAGATCTATCTGTCTGCTTCTACTTCTGCCTTCTGAGTGCTAGTATTAGTGTGTGCCACCATAATCAGCAAGATCAGTTTATTATTTTGAGATTAAAATAATAAGTGAGAGAAATAATTCAGGCTTAAAACTGCAAAAATGGGGCTGACAAAAATGGCTCTCTGAATAATGTGCTTGCTGTCAAGCGTGATGATCTGAGTTCAATCTCTAGTACTTACATAGTAGAGAGAACTAATCCCTCTAAGTTGTCCCTGACCCCCACATATGTGCCATACTACACACACACACACACACACACACACACACACACACAAACATAAATAAATAGTGAAAATTTTGAAAATCCCGAAAAATGGGTGATTGGTTGGCCAGTGTTCATCTATAAATCTGAATTTATGAACTTCAATTGTAATAGTTATATTGTATTATTCTGTTTATACTCCAACATAATTTTGTAACTTATGGTATATTCAATTACTAAATTAAATAACTGGTTATTTTACCTTGATAAGATGTTATATTCAGACATTGAATTCTTAAGTATGTTATTCAGTCAGAACAGTTATATCACCAAACCTCCCCTATATTCTTTAAAAAATTTATTTTTATCTTATATATGAGTGTATATGAACTTTGTGCATGTCTGGTACCCACAAGGACCAGAAGAGGGCATCAAATCCCCTTGAACTGGGGTGAGCCACTATGTAGGTGCTAGGAACCAGACCTCTGCAAGAACAGTAAGTTCTCATAGCTGCTGAGCCATCTTTCCAGCCCCTTCCTCCTGTAGGCTCCAAATTTTCTGCAAATAACTCATAATCATTAATGTAGTACTGTATTTTATTACTTAGGGAATAATGACAAGGAAGAAAACTTGTATTCCCTGCAGATACAATTTTAAAAATGAAGAAACCTTTTTAGCCTTGGCAGAACCTAGGGATGCAGAGATTGGACTGTAACTACAAACAGTGACAGTGTTTGTTACTGTCTGATACTTTCCCTTCCTACTTCCCAGGCAGAGCTGAGACAATGTGTGTACTCTTTCTGCAGAGGCCATGAGGAGTAAGCCTGCTTCACGATCAGCTTACTCTGGAAGTTCACCAAAACTCTGCGTCTGGACTATGCCTGAATGCCTGAGACAGGCTCCTGCGGGTTAGACCAGGGTGCTCAGAAACTCTCCTCTGTTCACAGGTGGTCCCCATGCTTCCCAGGCTTCTGTGTGAGGAACTCTGCAGCCTCAACCCCATGACTGACAAGCTGACCTTCTCTGTGATCTGGAAGCTGACCCCTGAAGGCAAGGTAGTAACAAATTCTATTTTGTCGTTCATTCTCCACATCCACTGCCTCATCCCATGTATTGTGGGAAGCACCATGTGCCTGCACTAGACTGGAGTTCCATGGTGGATGGATGCAGAAGGTCTGGGGTAGCTGCTGTAAGAAAGAAATCTAAGGACCCTAGCTAGCCTCAGAAGAACCAGTCCTGCCTAGGAAGTAAGGCTGACCCTCCTCACTGCCAGTATTTACCGGCTAATAGAGGGCACTAGCTGTGAGGTGAGAGCCACGGGTGGACGATGGCTTCAGTGATGGTGCACGTACATCTGGAAGGCAGCTGTGAGGCAAGGCTGTGAATGAATAGTGGAGTTGATGTTCCTCTGACATGTCCTGAAGAAGACGGCCATAAAAGCTGCAATTTCCTTTGAGATGGCTGAAAATACGAAGCTTAGCAAAGATGAGTAGAGTAACAGTTGACTGAGAGCATGAGGTAAGGAAAACACAGGACTAGAGAGTATCTGCAAGCACTCCCTCTACACCAGCAGCAAAGGCTAGGAGTAAAGGCGACACTCGGGACAACCAGCTCCCCATCCAAAGTGAGCGACTACAAACGGCAGAGTCATACTTGAGGACCTAGGGCTTCCTCAGGCAGGTTCTGAAAAGCTGGTCGCAGACACCACAAAGGACCATGGGAAATATATATACTATGATAATAGGTGGGAGCCAAAAAGACTGAACTATAAAGAGGGTCCAAGTAAGGTGAAGAGACAACCATGTGGAAAGCATATTTCCTAAAATAAATACAGCAAAACACATATACAAGGAGAAGGAGCCCTCCTTGATAACCACTAGAGAATTTTAAACAGAAGCTATCTATGCTATGGTAGCTAACTTCAAAGGGCTGTATTTTTGAGGGGAAGGAGCTTGGAGATTTTAAAGATTAAAAACAGGATAGAAATAAATAGAGATTCATGATTCTGGTTTAAAATAAAGTTGAATATTCCAGAATGATCAAAGAAAAGAAAATTAGAGGATCAATCTGACACACACCCCTACCTGAGCCTGCTCTGTGCTGGTTCCAAAAACCAGAGCAGAGGAAATGGGAAGAAATGCTGAATGAAACCATTCACTTTTAAAGGATGTGGTTTTGCAGGTGCAGAAAGTTCACTGCAAACCCAGTGATGAGGACATGCCATCCCTAACGTACAAACCCTCATAAAGTCTCAGGATATGGGAGTCAAAGAAAGACCAGAGAGAGGCCTTAGGAAGGCCAAAGTAAGCCACACACACAATAGACCAGAAGGTAAACTGAGTTCAGACTCTTTTACTCCAGCCTCAGAAGCTTTGTGATAGTGCAGGGAAAACTTCTCCCTGTCTCAAAGGACAGGATCCCCATCAGATATACCCTGCTAAGCTATCAGTAAACTGTGAAAGTCAAAAAGCCTGTCTTCAGGTATGTGCAGTCTCAGAAACAAAGCAGCACTTACAAAGCCCTTCTTTGGGAAGCTTCATAAGGCCTCATGTTGGCTCTGTAATCATAGAAGCTGAGGCATGAAGCTCGTGAGCTGAAAGCCAGCCTGGGATACTCAGAACAACTGTTTCAGAGAGAACTAGAAATGAGAGAGGAAGCAGGAATGGGAGAGAGATAATAAAGAAATTAGAAGATGAAGAGAAAAGAGGAGTATAAGTAAGAAAGGTAAGAGGAAGGAAGCTGCTGGGTTAGGGAGATGGCTCTGTAGGTAAAAATGCCTGCCGTGCAGACATGAGGGCCTGAATTCAAATCCTCAGAAACCATGGAAAGCCAGGCATAATGGTGAGTGTTTGCTATCCCAGTGCTCCTACTTTGAGATGCAGGGCAGGGCAGAGCAAAGAGAATCCCTGGAAGCTCTGGGCCAACTGCCTTACACAGCACAGTAACAGACAATAGAAAGACCTGTCTCCATCTATACTAGAAGGTGGAAACTGAGTCCTGAGGTTGTCCTCTGGCCTTTGTATGTGCGCTGTGACAGGAGTGACCACATACACTCAAATACGTGTACATGCACATATGCATGTGCACACTACATGAGGTCATCAGAGTGGGACAGTGTACTAGTAAAGTTCAGGCCCATAAAAAGGGGGGAAAAGACACAGCGGAGAGCGTGCTGTCTCTTCCCTGACATGTGGAGGCTGCTGCTGAGCAGCTGCTGTGCTGGAGTTGTGGAAACAGACCTCACCAGGACTGGACTGGCTGGCACTTGATCTGGAACTTTTAGCCTTCAGAACTGTGGGAAGTAAATTTCTATGGCTTAAGCCACTTGGTTTGTGGTATTTTGTTATAGCAGCCCGGACAGACTAACACAGTATCAGATGAACTTTGTTAATCAGGTTACATAAAAATCTCCTGAGAGTAGAACTTTTACCCAGGCATGACTTTTTAATGTATACTGGCCATTTAGAAAGTACTGACTTAATATGCTGACCTCTAACTGTGGGCACATTTCAATATATAGCATCTTAAAAACCACATTGTTAGTGTCATTGTTATTCTTACTAGCCCAACCTTTTCAGTATTAGGAAACCCACAAGCTCATGTATCAGATGCAAGGTTTCTAGAATTTTGCAAAAGTTCAACTTGTATCATGAGTGATGAGCAATGTCAGTTGTTTCCTTGAAATACTAAATACCCAAGTCGAAATAACTGTGTTTTCAATGTCAGCTGTTCCTTGAGATAAAAATGGTATTTTTGAAAGGATACTATTTATCAGTTCAGTTCACAGCTAGCTATGTACATACTTTTCCTCTAAAGGCCATCCTCCTGCCTCATGAAGAATAAGTACTTGCGGTTGAAACATAGAAAAGTAATGGATTTTGATTGTATCGTGAGAACATTCTAGCTCTCTCTTTCCTGCCAGCGTGTGGTAGGGGAGTAGTGTGACCACTGTGTCCCCTGCAGGTGAAATGTTTTACCTGCCAGGGCTTCCAGACCACTGTTACAAATGGCAGTATACAGAGTTGGCTGTATAATGCCCTGGATTATGGCCAAAAACATTTTGGACCACATAGGCCCCTGAATGGGGCTCAGGGGCCCCCAAAAGTCCATGAGCCATATTTTGGAGATGAACTCCTGTTTGATCAAGCAAACCAAAACAAGACAAATATGAATCTGTTGAAGGAAAAGGCTGCACAGGGAATACAGTGACACTTCCTCTTTCTATCGCCACAGAAGTGCCTTGATACAGGGAGTTCGAATAGTTCTGAGACAGCTGCAGCCTGGGCTGCATAGTGAGCACTAGGTCAGTCAGGGCTACATAGCAAGACCCTGTCTAATAATAATAATAATAACAAAAAATTGTGTTAGAATGATATGTACTTTAGTTAGAAAAAAATTCAAGTATATGTAGTGTGAGGAAGACATCACAATAAGCCCCCATCCCTGTTTCACAGATTCAGTACTGTTAAGAGTCTCACAGGGCGGTGGTGGCACATGCCTTTAATCCCAGCACTTGGGAGGCAGAGGCAGGCGGATTTCTGAGTTCGAGGCCAGCCTGGTCTACAGAGTGAGTTCCAGGACAGCCAGGGCTACACAGAGAAACCCTGTCTCGGAAAACCAAAAAAAAAAAAAAAAAAAAAAAAAAGAGTTCATTCTCTGTTAAGACTATAGTATTTTTAAAACAAACCACAGACATGTCATTTTACTCATGTGTGTTTTGATATGTGACTAAATATCTGGGCATTCTCTTATGTAACCACACTGTCCTCAGCACACCTAACAGTGAGGGCTGTATCCGGATGCCATCCAAAACCTAGTTCGTAATACATTTCCTTGGTTCTCGCCAATCAATTGGTCCAAATTGGGATCAAATAAAGCTACACACATTACATTTGGTTTTTATAGCTCTTAATTATCTGGTAAAACGTTCCTTTTCAAACTCTAAGAGGCAAACATTATCTGAACTACAGAGAGGGAGCTATGAGTGCAGGGTGCCAGCAGCCATAATCTGGTGGATGTGGGAGCAGGCTTAGGGGTGGTGAATGGAAAAAGACCAGAAGGAAATAACACAAAATGCCAGCAGTGGCTGTATTTTGGATAGTAAAACTGTGAGTAATTTTTTCTATTTTTTCTATCTTCTAATGTTTTGTAAAAATATGAATAACTTTTATATTTTTATAAATACTTATTTTTTAAATAACTAAAAAATGACTAAATAGAAAAGAAAAGCCCATAGAATCATCCTACCTCAAGTCAAAAGCAAAGAAAACCGTATCTAAATTATGCTGCCAGGGGAAGACCTGAGAAATTAAAGCTGCCTAGTCTGATGTGCTTCTAGAATATGGGGGTCATAAAAGAAACACTAGGAAAATGTGAACTCCAACACTCACTGGCCTTTGGAGTTTCTTTTGGAAGCAGTATATGGAGCCCAGGCCTTCTGCTCAATGAGGGCTAGAAGACAGGTGTAAAAGAGGCACAGGTCTGCGAGGGTGCTGGGCCTCCCTCCAAACCACACCAGATAGGAAGTATGAGGGTTAGAACTGCAGACAGGGTTGTAGGGCAAGGCCCACTGACCACACTCTTCATTCTGTGCTTACCCAGACCCAGTGACAGCATCAGAGATGGATCAGTTGTAAGCCTGGGGATGTGGTGACATCTCTCCCTCACAGTCAAGATGCCCATAATGAAAAGTTCAATACCACACTGTAGGTCCAAGGGCTGATAGTCCAGGACACTAGACTGGAAAGCCTGAACTAAAAGCTTGAGACCAGGTAGGAGGTCAGGTTGCCATGGAAGGTCCCAGAAGCAAGAGCCCAGGTGAATGAAGAGGAACAAATCCGAAGCTTGTGTGGATGAAGCCCCAGACTGAGTTTGCAGGTTGTGAGGGCTTCTCTTGGTATAGGGGTATAAGGTTGGAAGGGGTGGTACTGGAGTGGACAAAGCTTTGCAGTCTTCCTTAGACTACTATAATATCCTGCTTCCTAAGGCAGGCATGGTCTGCCATGAGAAGGCTGCCCCAATGTATTTTATGATTGTTATTGTTTTTCTAATATGAGTATTTTCAGTACCTGCAAGAAAATCTCTGCATTCCTTGAGCCAGTACTGGTGACACTCCCCACTTCAGCACTTCTCTCTCCTTTTCTTCATCCTTGCCTTCTCTTCATCAGTAAAAATGCTCCCATTGCAACCTGAAAATAAGCCCTTGTTTTCTGGATCTTTTAGTGGCCACCCTCTCAGACCTTAGATTTCTAGACCCCTTTACATCTGCTACATTGAGCAAGTTGAAGCTGTTCGTTGGTGCCTCTCTTCAGTCCTCTTTCTCTTAGTACAGTGACTGCCTTAATTCTAGTCCACATTGTCTTATTCTCGGGCCTTCTAGATAAGGCCATTATTGTTTCCCCATTAGAAGCTGAATCTGATTCCTTTATATAATTTCTTCATCTCCTCTGGCCACATGTCCTGATTAACCCCAAAAGTCCAATATTTGAAGCATGAATTACAGAGACCAGCTCTCCCTGCATAACCATCTGTCACCACCATGCCTCGGCCCTCATCTTCTATTCTTACTACCGAGAGGTTCTTTGAACTTAACAGGGAGTTGTCACACTGAGACTCCATACATACTTTGTCCCTTTCTTGAAGACCCTTCTTCTCAGCTCTGCCAGCAGGAAGCCTGTGTGTCCCTTGTGATCCAGCTAAAATGCCGTTTCTTCCAGGATCAAGTCCAGAACCTCACGATGAAACCCAAGCCTTTTGACGTTCTTAGCAATGACATTCTTATTCATTAACTTAGTAAATATTGAGTAGTATTTGTTGCACTCAGATACCATACAAAGTATTAAAAATCTCAGACATTTCCCCCATCCAGACAGAAGTCCTTCTTTCCTGGTGGTAAACTGTCTATTCTCTCTTTTCCCTGCTGCATGTTTTAAATTTCCTACAGTGAAGGCGTATTGCAACTTAAAAGCAAAAGTCGTTTTGAGACATTGTTCACCTTAGATGAGATGTCAGAGTGCATTTGTACGCTGAGTGGAAGGCAGACAAGGTGAAGAAGGAGTCAGTTTGGGAGCCTGGTTAAGAAGGACTCAGCCTCTGTGGGCAGTGAGTTCCCACAGGACAAGGGCCAGCACTTCTCCTACCTTGACTAGAATAAAGGGAGGGGCTGGGAATGGGGTTTAGTAGACCATGGGAAGGTGATTCGATGGGCTCCCTGTCAGGTTCCCCAATGGTAAATGTCATTTGCCCTGCACTCCAGGGCCAGTTCTGCTCCATTCTGTTCTCCTGCCAGACTCTTAAGCCCAGACCAGAGTTTTACTTTTCCCCCATAGTTCAGTGCCCTCTACCCAGAAACCACTTTACCCTGATTTGCACATGTTTCCACTGTTGCGCTTATCCCAGTTGCCTAGTAAGAAGGAGAGCCCTGGATAAGCATGTACATCCTCAGCTGCTGATTCAGCCCTGTGATCTTGCATACTGGGGGTTGCGGAGTATCTCAGGTAGTCCTGCCCTGCTTCCTCACAGTGCTGTTCTTCATTTCCTTAATGACCCCTGTGGACTTTCATGCCATTGGCCTGCCAGCTACCACCACTGAAAAGCTTGAAAAGTCAACTCTTGTATTCTTCCTGGGTCACTGTGGTCCAAAGCATGCTTATGGAGCAAGGTTCCCACCATGCCATGTAGCTTAAGGCTTCTACTAAAAGCAGTGCTGGGTGTTGTGTTTCATACCCAGGCACACTACTAAATACCTTTCCTGAGCAGCTCCAGGAGGACAATAGCTTCAAAGCCTAGTTCTGAGAATCAGAAATTGTTCCCAGAATCTCTCCTTAGTCATTACAGGGGCAGAGCCTAGCTGTTTTATTTTAGAACTGTCTGTGGGACCTCTGCAGCAGGGAGGGAGGAAGGAGCTGCTGTTCCATATCACTCGAGTCCCATTTCCCACAGAAGACACCAGCCAGCTAGATGGCTTACCTAAGGTCACATCAGAGGAGCAGCAGAACTCAGTGGTGATGCTCTGAAGCTTGAGGATGAAAAGCAGAATTCAAAATGAAACGTTTTCAAGATATGAAATAAGGTGATTGTTTCAATAAACAGCAGAACAGCTCGTGGTGCTGAGTGTCTTTACAAGAACAAGGGGCTTTGTGAGCTGGCCTACAATGGACCTGTTCAAAGGAAGCACTAGGTTCACCTGGCAGAAGGTGTCTGTGATGTTTCCTGGGTCCAGAACCTGCCCCCCCACCCCTCACAGCCACTGCTCCCCACATTCTCCTTCTTTCTCCCTCCCCTCCCCCAGTTTCCTTCCTGTACAGAGATGAGTCCCAAAGATGAGCCTTTAAAGATGCCTCCTGCCAATCTTCAGGAGAGGGAAACACTTTGAAGATTACAGCTGCTTCGCGCACTGTCACAGGAACACAATTCCTATCTCCTGGCCACAGCAGAACCTGCAGGCTCAGCTCGTTTCAGTTCCCTCTAGCCCAGCGGCTCTCAACCTTCCTGATGCTGTGGCCCTTTTATACCGTTCCTCATGTTGAGATGGCCCCAGTGTTAACATCTGATATGCAGGATGTCTGATATGCAGCCCCTAAAGCGGTTGCAACCCACAGGTTGAGAACCCCTGATCTAGTTGCTGTATGTGGCAAAGATTTGGTTTCCTCTGCTTCCTTGTCTTGAGTTTAGAAGCTCACACAGCTGTGGTCAGATCAGGATGAAAAAGGACCTGATGATCTCTCTTGAGACTGGAGGACAAACCAGAGAATGCTAAGATTGTGTAGTTAATTCCAGCTTCTTCTCTCTTTTTTCTTTTTTTTTATTGGATATTTTATTTACATTTCATATGTTATCCCCTTACCCCATCCTCCCCACCCAAGAACCCCCTATCCCCTCACTCCTCCTTCTGCTTCTCTGAGGATGTACCCCTACCTACCCCCCACTCCCACCTCCCCACCCTCAAATTCCCACCCCCTGGGGCATGCAGCCTTCATGAGACCAAGGATCTCTTCTCCCACCTATGCCAGACAGGGCCATCCTCTCTTACATATACTTCCAGCTTCTTCTCTATGTAGACTCTACCCTGCACACAAGCTGACTTAGAAGCCAAACAGGTTGGCAGACTTGGAACCACCCAGCCTGTGCTGCCAGGCTTCTAAGGCACTGGTCCTGTCCCAGTCACTGGTGGTCTTGACATAGCAAGACCAAGCCTGTGGGATGAATGGAGCCGCTGCTGCTGGGATGGCAGCCTTGCTACAATTTCATTCTACCCTGCTGTCTTTTTCTTGTTATAAGAAGAAACCTGGGTCTCATTCTGTCACCTCAGGCCTCAGTTGAGAGAGGGCCTAGTGAAGGAGGACCCTAACCCAGCCCCCTGCTCACTCTGGAGTCACCCCACAGTTTTTAGCTAGTTGGTCACAGGTCATTCCATAAGGAGTCCCCTTCCCTTCCATCAAGCAATGTCCTGCCCTTTGCTGTCCCCATCTTTCTACCTTCTCTGTCCAGGTCATTTCCAGACACTTTGTTCTTGACACCTTTGACTGTCCTTTTGGCCAGGATGGACAGAATGACCATGTTGGCTGAGATAGCTTTGTTGGCCAGGCTGGCCTTGCCTTCCTAGCTTTAAGAAGCAGCAGCAGCAGTCTGCTGCCCCCAGACACTCCCAGCACTGCAGACAGCCTGCTTTTGTTCCAGTCAGGAAAGAGTTTCTTTCTGCCTTCCGGGCTTTTTGAACTAAAAGTTCTCTATGAGAAGCCCAGAGGTGCAAAAGTCATCTCATGTCTAGTTATTTAAAATTTTAAATTAGCTCTACTAGTAGTTTTTTGACACAAAGATGTCTCAATGAGTTTATTTTTTCAGAGAATAAATTAAAACAAAAAAACCATCTTCATGGAGTAGGACAGAATGTCCAAAAGTTTCTCCATGCCTTTGTATCTATAAATTGTAGAAATGAGTATGTATTTACGGTATATTTTATTTCTCATTATCTATGTTATGACCTTCAGCTAAAAATAAACAAGTGTGTGTGTGTGTGTGTGTGTGTGTGTGTGTGTGTGTGCGTGTGTATGTGTATCCATTAGATTTTTTAGTCTGAATCTTTAGGTATGAACCTAAGAGTGAGCATTATTCTTGAGTATTCCTCACCTGAGTGCCCAGCTGTAAACTTGACTGTCAATGCCTCGTCCCCTGTGTCAAAATTATGCTCAAAGGCTATGTGCCTGAGGCTGGGACCAGCAGCACTGGGCTGTTTTAGGTCTTGTAGGTATCAGGATGTAGGTCAGGAGGTGGGTACCTCCTTAGATGATGTATTTCTCAGCCATGTGCCTTCAGTCTATGGAGAGACTGTGTTTAAGCTGACATTCTGAACACTGGCACCCCACAGTATGTGCTGGAATCCTGTGTAGAATTCAGTATAGCCTGAATCCTGTGGTTATGCAAAGGAAGGAGGACACAATCTCCTCAGGGATTTTGTCCAAGTGTTTCCTCCTCTTCCTTTTTTTTTTTTTTCCTACCTTTTCCATGAAAAGCCCCTTGTCTTCTGCCACTGGCCCTGGTTATGGACTGGGTGTTGATGTGAGTACAGTTTTCAGATTGGAAATTAATGAGGTGTTCCATCGAGAGAGGCCTGACTTGTACCCTGGCTGGCTGGCTGCGCCCAAGTCTCCTCCATGTGGGTCTTTGCTGCTTTCTCTGTGGGTAGCTGCCCCTGGCTGGCATCTTTCTATTGGCCTTCCTCAGAGGTACTTTGAAGACTGCTTTTCCCAGGCTAGAAACTATTCTAGTACATGTCAGCTGTGCCTCCCACAGGTCCTGAGCCATGGTAAAGCCAGACAGCCTTGGCTGAGAAGGGAAATTCAAAAAGGCTCTCCTTTGTATGTTTGTAAAGAAGGCTGGCATAGAATGTCAGGGATTTAGGAACTCAAAAGAGGAAAGGAAGTCAGGTAAATGTGTTATGGGAGCCAGCACTGAGGTAGAAAGTTTGGTAGTTTTCATGTGGACATTGGAGAAAGGCTATCTGTCTTGACAAGAAGGAAACAAAGAAGCAGAGGTACCCATTAGGTAGGAACAGGTGCTTCGTATAAGATGGTACACTTTTAGTGGGCATGTACACAAGCTTTGGTGAGCAATAGTCGGCATCCTAGGATTACACATGGGTCAGGGCTCAACAATCAGAGGGTACTAAGGAAGCAACAGATGTGTTGAGCCAGGACACATGGGGGTGCAGGCAGAAGGGCATCTAAAAACTTTGTACAGCTTGCTGTAAAGTTTTGTGCATAAAACTTAGAGTGCTCTGAGCACTCATCCGATTCTACAGCAGTTCTTCCACCAGATTTGTACAGCAGAGTGTCATGTACTAGGAAGGAGGGTGTGGGCCACAGGAGACTGGATGTCAAGACCTGGGTGCGGGAGGGAGTTCATGAGCTAGCTCACTGGGAAGTGTAGGAATAAAAAGGGTGGCACACAGTGTAAGCTGCCACCATCTGTCAGCAGGCTGAAAACAGGCTGCCTAACATACATGTATACAGGTCTGGGCTGAGGGAGAACTCGTTTGGGAAAAAAATTTAAAAAAAGAAAGAAGCTTTATCTCCAGGGGAAATTTTGAGACCACAAGAATGAAGAGGTCACAGCCATGCCCTTATGAAGGAGGCTGGGGCTCCATTCAGGAACTGTGGGTATGCTCGGATCTCAAGCCTGGTCACCTGGCTGGCTTCTTGTAGAGATCCTTAGCTGCATCTTTCTGCAGACCACTTGCCAGCCCTGCACCAGGCTCTGTAGCTGTCCTTGCCTATAGCATGCAAGGCCTTGTGAGTGCCAGATGTGAGGCCTGATTGCCATAGACAACAGGAACTCAGAGTCTCTTGCTATTTGCAATAGGGCTCATTCTTGAAATAATCTGAAAAGCATAATTTTAAAAAAGAAAAAATAAAATCTAATATTACAGATTCCTTATAAAGATCTTTACACCAAGTGAATAAAAATGTGAATAGTAACTGCTGTTCTCCACATGCCCCTGTTGTCATTTTTTAAAAGCCACAGTTCTTCCTTTCAGGAAGGGTGATCGATCACAAGGGTCACTGCATACATCTAGGATAGACACTGTGTTAGGTAGATTCAGCATGTAGAGAGTTGCTAGGCTCCTCTCTCTCCTTCTCTTTCTCTAAGCCATCAGCCTGCTGTCAGAGTCCCATGTCATGTCTCAGACAGCTATCCCATCGTCTCTTCCCTCTTTGTGACATTAATGACCATTCATCCAAATGAATGGAAACACTTCCCATGGGCTATTCATTCAGTGCAAGTCTCCCATGTGGCCTTGCTTTGTGCTGGGGAAGAGTATAGACCTCAGCTGTCTGTTAAATTCTCCCAGTAGTCTAAACTGCCAGAGGGCAGCAACCTCTGTGTCTTGTTCATACATGTGGCACCAGTAAGAGCACACAGTCAGTGCTCCATGAGAGAGAGAGAGACAGAGACAGTGTGTGTGTGTGTGTGTGTGTGTGTGTGTGTGTGTGTGTGTGTGTG
>NW_021620672.1:2604629-2629687 GCF_004785775.1 Grammomys surdaster
TGTGTGTGTGTGTGTGTGTGTGTGTGTGTGTGTGTGTGTGTGTGTGTAATTAAGTACAATCAGTCTGTCTTTGCAGATCCTTGAGGAGTGGTTTGGCCGCACTATCATCTGTTCTTGCACCAAATTGAGCTATGATCATGCCCAGAGCATGATCGAAAAACCAACTGAGAAGATCCCCAAGGAAGAGCTTCCCCCTATTTCTCCAGAGCACAGCATCGAGGAGGTGCACCAGGCAGTCCTGAACCTGCACAGCATTGCAAAGCAACTACGCCTCCAGCGCTTTGTAGATGGTGCACTTCGTTTAGATCAGGTCAGTGAGTCTCTTTTATTTTATGCAGTCTTGAGTTTGGTTTGTGCCCAAAACCCAAGGGTGAGACACAGCCTGGTGGCCTCTTCCTCTCCATCTGTTTCCCCTGCCACACTGCCACACCATTGTAACAGTGAGTATGGGGAGTGTCCATGTAGGGAGTTCTGTGACTCCCAGCTGCTCTTATCTGGAAAATCTGTGTCCAGGATTGAATTCTCACTTGTAGATGGCTTTGCTGTGACAGGTCCCTGGGACAAAGAAAGGAAGTTTCAGAGGCACTTGGAACATAGCTCTGTTGTTTCTGGCCCACCGTGAGAAGAGATGACATGTGAGAAGCATGTGGCCCAGTGGAACTGCTTGTCTCATGGCAGCCAGTAGGCAGAGAGAGATAAAGACACAGAGTGGCACGTGAGGGGGGCGGAGACAAGATAGACTTTCTAGGCCACACCCTCAGTGATATTGATGAATCCAACAGCTGGTTCTTTTAAGAAGGTAAGCAAGATTGACAGACCCTTGGTCCAACTAGCCAAAAGAAATAAAGAGGACCCAAATTAACAGAATCAGAAATGAACAGGGAAACATTACAACACCTAAGAAATACAGAGTTTCATAAGGGAATACTTTTAAAAATTGTACTCTATTAAGTTGGAAAATCTAAAAGAAATAGATGAGTTTATAGATTCAGCCAAACCACCAAAATTAAACCAAAAAGAAGTCAACAACCTAAACAGACCCATAACAAATGAGGAGATTGAAATAGTAAAAAAATAAAATAAAAACCTTCCAGCTAAAAAGAAAAGTCCAGGGCCAGATGGATTCACAGCAAAATTTTACCAGACTTTCAAAGAAGACCTGCACCCAGTCGTACTTAAACTGTTCAAGAGGTAGAAACAGAGGAAGCACTCCCAGGTCTCCTCTGTGAAGCCTGTGGGCCTCTTTATATCACCAGTCTGTTCTCTCACAAAGACTTCTTCCTCTGCTCCTTGCTTCATGCTTGGTGTCCTGAGGCTGCATCCCGCCTTCCAGTCATCTCCACCAACAGTTCCTCCCTGATTCCAAGTGGCTAAGTTGATGCTAATGATGGCCAGAACCAGTCTCTGACAGACCTCCCTTCCTCCCTCCCTCCCTCGCTTATCTCACTTCTCTACCTGCCTGATCTGCCTGACTGCCCTTCAGCAGCTCAGCAGTGCTCACCCACCCTTCTTTCTGCACAAAGCAGTGCTCGGCACCCACAGCGTGGTACACAGGCTCCCTGGCATCCTCTTCTCCCTCTGATGCACTGGAGCAAGCATCATGTGCATGCTCCCGACCCGAGAGTACCAGCTGCACAGGCTGCTGTAATTATGCTTAGACTAAACGTTAGACAGACGGGTCAAATATAACTCTCAAAAGAAAGCTGTTTATTCTGTAAACACATGTTTTAGAAAGACGAGTCTTCAGAATTTCTTTAGATAAGACAGCTATGAAATCCTAAAACTCAGGAGGTATCGGGACTGAAGTCACTTTACAAATGAATTGTGTGGCTTAGGGAAGTCTTCAGAAAATGAACTGGGTTTAGTTATCTTAAAAAAGACTAGGAATCTATGATATTGGCACTGTAATCTCAGCACTCAGGAAGCCAAAACAGGAAGATTGAAAATTCAAGTCCATGTAAGATGTATGTCAAGATCCTGAGGTAAAGAAGAATAAGAGGAGGAAGAGGAGGAGGAGGTAATAAGAAGAGGAAGAAGGAGGAGGAAGAGGAGGAGATGGGGAGAGATAAAGGCAAGAAAAAGAATGTTTAGTTTTCTCTCACTTTATAGCTCAAGTTGGACTTGAACTCATGGCTATCCTCCTGCCTCATCTGTATCCTAGTGGCCCTCTTAACTCATAAAGGAGAAGGCTGAAGTCCCCACAGGTAGATGGGTTGCTTATTGCCAGACATCCAAATAACTCTTTGTTTGGTTTTCTTTCATTTATTACACCATGCTAATATAAGAGGAAAAAAAAGTTTGCCTTTAAAGTGAGAGGGGAAAACACCCTCAAAAACCTAATTAGGTTCCAGTTAATTAAGGTTTGAAAGTAATGAATTTGTATCCTTGGAGTTGATTCCTTAGTTCCCCAGAAAACAAGTCTATAGACCCCCACATTAGATGGAGACATCAATCTTTGCAGCCAAGGACACTGGTGAGACCATTTATAAATCAGCTAAATAGCTTTACTCAGAAGCCCTGCGTTTGTTCTCCTGTCCTTGTTGGCTTCTTTGCCCTCACAAGTCCATTTTTCCTTGGTGCCTTTTCAGTGACCTGCTGTTTGGCATTGTTCTCTGAAGCTTTGTCTGCCATAGTTCACTGTGTCCATGTTTTGGGTGGCAGTCCTTTAAAAAGTACATCCTTTTATGTCAGCAGCAATTAGAGAGTGGTCTTTAGCCAATCCAGAGGCTTTGCCTTTCCAAGAAATCAGTGTGTGATGACCCTGAGAGTGAGCAAGGATGAAGGACAAGGCACTAATATGGTGCCTGTTTGCAGAGTCAGAGATACAGGCAAAATGGCAGAGCAGCTTGACCTTGGGGTATTTGCAGTCAGCAACTCAGGCTTCAGTGGCTGGCCTGATCTGAGATAGTGGAGCTTGGGCTCCTGGACTCTGGAGTACCCGCTGGCAGTCCTGTTCCCTGAGCCCAGCATGCTGCCCTATGCTAGGGAGTAGTCTAGAGTGCTGCTTTGAGGCAGAATAACTCTAAGTGATGCTCACCTAGAGCTGACTTAACAAGGTTCTCTTCCAAAAGGAGATTCTCCTTTGCCCCCAAAGTGGCACAGGCCTCCAAGACTACCTAGTGATTTTTGGTCAGCTGAGTTGAATAATGACCCTTCCAAGTGGCTTGTCTCTAAATCCATGTTTTCTGCTGCCAGAGTAGTTCAAGGAGTTGGTACAGATAGCCACTTTATTTTTAATTATTTGTTTATAATATATGTCTCTCCTGAATCTTAAAAGGGGCCATATTGGGGCCATTCTGTATGTGTGGAAGAAATGAAATCAGTGGTCTCTGATATCCTCATCTTGAGTTTAATGCAAGGGGAGCCGTCTGAGGGCTTCTGTTCCTGACTGGCACAGGCCAGCCCTCAGCAGCTGCCATCAAGAGAGGAAGATAGATTGGCCTGGCTTGGGCGTATGTAAGACCTTGCGTCCCTTTTGGGGTTCTAGCTCAGCTATTGCCTTCAGAAAGGATATGATGGGAAGGTAGGGCCGAACCTCCTCAGTACTAAGAACCATGTTGACTGATGTCAGGAAACTCCACGCCCTTCTTTCTGAAGCTCTCTGAACCTATCTCTCTTCAGCCAGGTTAAGCTTCTGTGTGAAATGAACCAGAGACTTGCAGAGATCAGACAAGGTCTTCCAGCAGGCAGTTAAGACTGGAACTCTGAATTCAGAGGGCCTTGGAAGTCAAGTGAAGAAAACCTGAGGAAAATTCATACAAAGTAAAGGAGGCTTTACTAAGTTCACAGCTCTGTCATCCATGAAACCTACGTGACACAGTTTTGAGGCCCAAGCTCCATGCAGTTTCTTTGTAAAGGTAGCCTTTCTAATGGAAGACACTTGAATACCCTGAGACTCAAGCTGTGTGAATCTGTTATGTTTGATCCTAACCTAGCCTAGCCTTTCAGTCAGTGTTGGTAGGCTTTCCCAGGAAAGGCCAGATAGTAAATGACATGAGCTCCTGGTCCATATGGTCTGTCTCTGACTCAGCCCTGCCTATTAGTGTGCTCCAAATGAATGGGGGTAGTTGACATGCAGTAAAATGTGAAGGTCACTGAGGCTTGGGTTTGATGTCCTTTTCATGGGCCACAAAATATTATTCTTCATTTGATTATTTTTCAACTATTTAGAAATGTAAAACCCCTCCTTTGCTCCCACGCCACACAAAGCAGGTTAAACTGTGGCCCATCATCACTGACCTGCTTAACTGACCAGCCAGCTTTTCAGCCCTATTACCTAGCGAGCCTTTAGCAGCTCATTACTACTTCCCCAGGAAGCCAGACTAGGTAATGAAGAACAGTTGGGCTAAGTGAGCTCTCAGGATGGTTCCACACAATTAAGGAAATTATTCTTTTGATTAGTACCATGCTTAGGAGTCCAGTTGGAGGCTGGAAGAGTGACTGTCTCCCCCGCACTCTCTGCACATTTATTTTCCCCTTCCTAAGGTCCAGTCCCTTTAGCCAACATGAAGCCAAAGAAGCAACACTGTCTTTACTCCTCTGCAGGATCCACAGAGTCAGGGCAGCCCCCCCTCCCCTGTCCTGTCCCTTCCTCCTCCCCTCCCCTGGGCCTCTGAAGGTAGGGACAAGAAGAACAGGCTGTGAGGAAGATGAGTAGCTTCTCTCCTCAAACCTGTCCACAGTGCTAAGCACAGCAGAGTGTTCCTTCTCTCCATCATAGCTGCATTCTTAGTGGCTGCTGCTCAGTGCTGCTCTCGGGTGACATTGGATGCAGCTGCAGAGGACAGGCAAGTCCTTCTAACTTTCCTTTAGTATTAGTGTTTGTGTCATCTCAAAGCACAAGATAGGCCACGGCCCAGGTTCTGAGTTTTTTCATTCAGAGAGTTATTCACTCAGAGCTTCAGCTTCAGAGACCTGTTTGGGGAGGTTGGGGGGAGGGTGTGGGGGGATGCTGAGAATGTAAAGGAAGAATGAGAAGTTTCAGGTATGGGGTAAACCACTAGACAGTAAGAAGCACTAAGACAGACTACCCAAGTGCAGGAATAGAAGGTGGGTGGAAGTGTTTGTTGAACTTGAGACTGAGGAATGACTCCTGCCCAAAACCAAGTGCTCATCCTTAGAACCCCGAAGAAATCCATGTTCCTGAAGCATATCAAGAGTTTGCTGTCCTCTCTGATCTTCAGAGAACATCGTTTGTAACTTCTGTCTCCTTGTGCCTTCCACTTCCTGTTTGTAATAGGCCACAGGAGTCATTTGTGTTGGCCTGATGTGAATAAGTATAAGGAAACCCAACAGTTTAGACTAAAGAAAATCCCGGTATTATCTAACACACACACACACACACACACACACACACACACACACACACACAGTGGCTCTGGACTCTTAGGGTAGTGGCAGTGGTTCATTGGGCTTCTGCTACTTCTAGGCTTCCATTTAAATGTTGACAGCACATGGCTTCACTCAGATACTCAGCAGCTTGTTTACTTTCTACTTTTCCGTTTATTTTCATTTGTAGATCCAGCTCTCTGTGCTACTCGGACAGGACTCTGATGGGTGGCAGGAAGAGGGATGAACTGCACCCTTTACCATAGAGAATCGAGACACACAGCCTTCAATGGTGGGCTCTGAGAACCTTTCCTTTGAGAGTGACAGATCAGTTTAGTTACTGTACATTAGCTTCATATGGAATTACAGAAAATAGCCAAATTTATGCATCCCAAGGCATGACCTAGTTAGTTACATATAACTAATTACAGCCACTTACATGACCTGATCAGTGTCTGTGTCTTGTTAGCAATGTATAAAAGCTGGCACACATCCTTCCTTGTCAGATGAACTCCTGTGGGTGGCTTGTTAGTACCATCTGCTCTGTGCTCTCCCTACACTCACTGTCCCTGTAACACAGCATAGAGCCATTTCTCGAACTTCCAAAAACTTCAGAGAATCCCATTTACCTTGGAAGTTGCTATGAATGCAGACTCAAACTTGACCAGTGGCCATTGCTGGGTGGCTCTTGAGTTCTCTCTCCAATAGCAGGAACACTGCTCATAACTCTGGGAGGGAGCTGTAGGCAGTGGGGAACAGATATCCTACCCGAAGACTGCATCTCAAGTAAAGGAGAACATAGATTTAGCAAAGGAGGCCGAGGGGATCTCAAGCACGATGGGGAATGGATGGGAAGTGAGAGGCAAGGACAACCTGAGCAAGAAAGCTGTGCCCACTGATGAGCATGAGAAGAGCCAAAGGCAGTTACCTCTCCTCCTCTGAGCCCTGAGCCCGAGACTGGACACATGTGACACACTGAGGTGAAAGTGTCTCTGTCTACTCCTGAGATGGCCTAGATGAAAGGAGGCAGAAAAGTAGCCACTCCCCCTGCCACTCCTCCACCCCTGCTATCACCCTGACTGTTGGATGTCTTTCCAGGCAACACCCTGAAGTGGGGCCTGAAGCTTGAGCTGCTGCACTTGGTCAACAGGCCTGTGCTGAGCCTCAGCAGAACAGAGTCTGCTCTCTAAGTAACTCTAGAAAGCAAGTTTGGCTCCTAGCCCACCTCTAGAAGCTTTTGCTTGCCTTCTGGTTCGTTCTACATGCTGATGTCTAGCTTCATTTCTTCCAGACCAAAAAAAAAAAAAAAAAAGCATTGCTTCATCCCTGCTTCTATATCCTCTGGGTTCACCTCTCTCTGGACCTGCAGGATCTGAATACTGGAGTCCTCTGCCTGTTCCAGGTGGGGCTGGCCCGGTCTGGAACCCTCTTAGGGTGCCCTAGCCCTTCATGCCTGTCTTTGTCACACTGTCCAGTTGTCTTGTTATCTTCCATCTCTACCCCTGTCTCCTCCCCTAAGATTCGTTTCCTACAGGGCAAAGACCACATGGCATTAATCTTTACATCTCCACTCCCTGAGTAGTGCTGCTCTTGTGTTTTGTTTTTTGTTTTTTTGGTTTTCGTTGTTTTTTGGAGTGTTTGTTTGTTTGTTTTGTTTTTCAAGACAGGGTTTCTCTGTATAGCTCTGGCTGTCCTGGAACTCACTCTGTAGACCAGGCTGGCCTCAAACTCAGAAATCCGCCTGCCTCTGCCTCCCAAGTGCTGGGATTAAAGGCACGGGCCACCACTGCCTGACAGTGCTGCTCTTTAACAAGCCGTTTGTTCAGGGTCTTAAACAGTGCTATGTATGCTGGTCTTTTTAAATAAGGTGCTGCTAGCTACAGTGGGGAGAATGGAAACCAAGGCAGTAGAGTGGAGATGTTTTCATAAGAGAGTTACTATACATTTGGAACCAGGCTGCCCAAGTAAACTGGCTGATACTTGATTCTTTGCCAGGGCATCCAGCATGTAGAAAAGATGTGGTGAGGACTTTCTCAGGCAGAGCTACCTTCATAGGTGTGAGGAGTCAGAAAGCTTCAGTACCTTTGGGGTCATCAATACTTCAGAGATTCCCTCTCAGATTTGGCTGTCCCTGCTAGGGGTGTCAGGAAGGATTCTCACAAAGTTCCACCAGAGAAGGGAGATGCTGGTCTAAAAAGGCAAAAGTACCAGATCCATACCTCCTTCCAGATAATTCTGAATGTGCTACCACCAGAGCTCCTCCTCTCAGCCCTGGAATTGGGCAGGAACAAGGTGGATAGGAGTGGCAGCCTCCAGTCTCTGCAGAATCCTGAGAGGACCCCTGTTTTGCTCAAAATGGAAATGGCTGCCACCAGATAAAGGCTTTCTGTTGGTCTTTGGGGCTTTTTAAGAAGAAAACCTAAAATAAAGCCAGCTGACTCAAACAGAAGTTGCTGACCTTCCCAGGGTACAGTGGAGGGGAGGAAGGGCACTCATTCTGACTGGAAGAGACAAGAACTTCTGTGATTTGAGCCAGGCATGGCTAGAACCCTCATTTCCTCAGAGATGAGATTATTTTGTCTTAGTGACCTTGACAGACGGAATGGAATTTGGCCCTTCTGGGACCTTGCCTTTTGGGTAGTTCTACTCACAGTTAGGCAACCCTGGGACTCTTTTTATTCATAGGACATACTGCACATCCTTGCCCTGCCCCCATGTCACACTCACGTCAATTGAATATGAGCCAGACAGCTACATAAGAAGCATGGAATGCTTTGACGTTGGTAAAACCTGCATTGGAGAAAGAGAACTCTTGCAGCTGATCCTTAGATTTCAACCATGACTGCTTCTTGGGACTGGCCCAGTTGACTTCAGTTTTTATTCTTCAGTGTGCTGGGGACTCTGTTTTCTAGGCCAAAGCTCTTCTGTCTGTTCATTGTCTGTCCTAAACTCTGTTGCCACACTGAGCTCCTGCAGATGCTCCCTTGTCCCTCGAGACCCTGTGGGTGTCACAGACCAATGGCGGAAATGTCTGTAGAACAACATACAGGTGTTTTATTTTACCACAAAAGGATTTTTTTTAAAAATCAATTTCCAAGCTATGGATATATAGCTTAGCTGTTAAGTGCTTACCCAACAACTGAAACCGTGGGTTCAATCCCCTGCATGACATAAACTATGTAGTGGCCACACGTCTGAAATCCCAGCACTCAGAAGATAGAATCAGGAGACTCAGAAGTTCAAAACCAGCTTCAAATACACAGAGAATTTGAGTCCAGCTTGAAGTGCATAAAACCTGTCTCGGAAAGAAAAAAATCCACTATTACTATACAGATGAAATATTCTATCCCCAAGACAAAGGAAATACACAATGTGACAACATGAAATAGATTTTTTATATATTTTTAATTATTTGGGGAAGTATGGAAATACACATCACAGCACACAAGTGAAGATGGAAGGACAGCTTGCAGGCGTCTGCTCTCTCTTTATACCACATGGGTCCCAGGACGGAACTCAAGTCATCAGACTTGGCCGTAGGCACATTTATCCACTGAGCCATCCCTCCAGTCTTCAAGCAATTGTTTTATATTAACTCACTTGAGCTTGTTGGAATCATGCTTAATTATCATTTTTCTCATTTTGTTTACCTCAGAGTAGCTTACAAGAATGACTAGATTCACACATTTAGACCCAAATGTTTTCTGCCTTTTGATGAGGAACAGAAGTATGAGTAAGGAAGAGAAGCAGGTATTTCTGCATGTCACATTCCAAGCCACTCAATTCTGAGCTGCAGATTACTCATTGTACAGACTGATCCGAATTCAGAACACTTCCTGGTGTCACTACTGTCGGAATGGTTACAGTTCTTGCTGCTATAAGTAACATTGTAATTAATACCCTTACACTTAGAAATACAAACATCTTAAAATTACTAAACTGAAGAAAATTGACTTTTTCTGTGTCGATTCTTAAAATTAACTTTGATTATTTTATTGTAAAATTAATATATATGTTTACATATATACATTTATAAACATTTTTAAATGAACAAGGAAAAAGTAGGCATTAGCTACACATCACCTAGTAATAATACTTAATAAAGTTCATGTTAGAGCCTTTGGCTTTCTGAGTGTTTGCCAGAAAGGTGGGACTAATTGAGGTTTACCCCATCAGAGAACAGTGCTACGCTGTTACTCTTCTCAGCAGATTCAGTTTGTGGCTTTGCTTTAATCTTTATTAATGTAAGTAACTTGGAAGTGGTACTCCATTGTTTGAGTTGCCTTTTTTCCTTCTGTGTCTCTATCAACTTTCAGGCCTGTCTTTGCCAGGTCTGTGAAAAGCAGATTCTACATCCTGTCCCTGGGAATTCCAACACCATCGACACAGACTCCTGATCTGATCAACTGTAACCACTTTTTCCCTATGAAGGTAGAATTATGTACAATAAAACCCACCATCTTTAGTGTACAGATTCACAAGCTCCACACTTAGTCATATGACCACTACCATGGTCAAAATACAGAATACTTGCCTCACCCAATAAACTCCATGTGTGTCCCTTGGTGAGCAGACTGTCTCACTTATCCTCAGCCCCTAGTAAGTCACACATGAGCACATGCATACAGGGGGCAAAGGTTAATTTAAGGTATCATTCTTCAGGTGCCCTCTACCTAGTTTGTTGAAACAGGATCTCTCACTGGGACTCAGAGTCACCAATTGGCTAGACTGTCTGACCAGTGAACTTCAAGTACCATCCTGTCTCCACCTCCCCAGCACTGGTATTACAAGCATGTGCCACCATGCCCAGCTTGTAATATGGGTTCTGGAGATCAAACTTACATTTTCACGCTTGCATGGAGACGTGTTCCAACTAAACTATCTCCCCGCTCCACTTTTTGCCCATTTCTTAGTTGGGTTATTTGGTTTCCTAGTACTAAGTTTTGAGGATTCTTTTTATATTTTAAGTAGAACCTCTACCGGGTTGTATGACACTGCAGGTAATCCAGCTTACTCTTTCATTCCTTATCTTATTCTCTCTGGCTCTTTTTTATTCCTTTTCATCTTTTGAAAAGAAGTTTTTAATTTTGAAACAGTCTAGTTTATCAATTGTGTCCTTATGTTATCATATCTAAGATTTTGTTTTGTTCATTTTAGTTTTTATTATTATTATTATTTATTTATTTACTTAATTAATTAATGAGTGCTCTATCTGCATGTACACCTGCATGCCAGCAGAGGGCATCAGAACTCATTTCAGATGGTTGTGAACCACCATGTGGTTGCTGGGAATTGAATGCAAGACCTCTAGAAGAGCAGACAGTGAGTGCTCTTAACTGCTGAGCCATCTCTATCTCTGTTCATTTTGTTTTTAACAGTCTTACTACATAGCTCAGACTGACCTTAAACTGAAGATCTTCCAGCCTCAGCTTCCCAAGTGCTGGGATTACAGGCTTGTTCCTCTAACTCCTGGCATGAGAAATCTTTGACTAACCTAGAATCACAGATTTTCTTCTGGAAGTTTTATAGCTTCAGAATTTATTTCTACTTTCTCTCTTCCTTTATAAACACATTTCCAGGCCCAGAAGTTTCTTTTGGAAAACAGTTTCAACAATAAAACTGGACACACCTGAGCAGATTTGGGGTAGAGTCAGACTTGGCAGCCATGCCAGGCACAGTGCCCTCCAGGAGTCCTCTGCAAAGAAGTTACCTCAGGAGTGACTTGTAAGCAGATCTTCTCTGGTTTAAGACTTGGCATCAAACTGAAGACTATATCTTTTGAATCAGGGAGCAGAACAGTAAGAGAGAAACCTCTCAGCTCTCTAGACAAATCCTCTTGACTCTCACAGAGAGCTAATGGTGAATGGAGCCAGGCGAGACTTGGTTGATTACATGCAACGCTCAAGTCAGTGACTCACTCAATCATGCTTTAATCTCATAACTCAGTGGCTTAAAAATTACAGTCAACAAGGCAGCTCACGGGTTACAACTGCCATTGGAACTAGGTTTTCTCTGAACAGCTGGAGTGTACTGTGGTGGGAAGAAAGCCTGCTGTGGGTGAGAGGCCAAAGATTACTTGCCTGGGAAGGATATGCAGCTAACGTTTGATAAAAATCTGTGAAATGACCACCCTCAGCCAATCTAAGTAGAAGCCTGCCATCTTCATCCATGGGAAAGTACATCACATCAAAAGCATTCAGAAAGCACTTGTAAAACAGTGTCAGTCACTACTCACCAGACAAGCTAGCCCTGATTTCAGGAAGTGTCAGGAGTCAGAGTATGAATATGCTGGAATAGTAACAGGGCAGGCAGAAGATTCCAATTCCAGTCAAGGAGGGCCAGTGAGAGAAAACAGTTTGGGAATGGCTTCTCTGAACAGATCCAGGCAGATCAGTGCAATCATTTGCTGTGTTCTAAAATGTGCAGGCCTCTGTCATAGCTGTGTTACAGGGAATATATAAACAGACTCTCCTTTGAGGACTTCATCGAGCTGTCCCCAGGCATAGACAGTCTCTTGATTTCAGCGTGGAAGCTGTTACCCACAGGAGATAGGGAGTGGGACTTTGGTTTCAGAGCTCTCTCTATAGCAGCTTTGCTGAGGCCTAACTGGGAAGGCTCAAGATAGGCCATCACACAAGGCATTTAGAAGGTTGTAGCGGTCGTCAGACATCGGACCAGAGCTGACAGTAAGAAACAAGTGAGAGAGCGTAAAGAGAGTCATCAGAATGCTCACAAGTTCCTGCCTGCACAGCACCGGCATATGGTATTACTAGGAGAAGCCATCTGCCCAGAGGGGACGAGCAGACATCGGTTGACTGATAGGGATATGAAAGCTTTCTGACCCATCCTTGTTTCTGTTTCTGTTTCAGTGAAAGATGTGTGAGGTCATCATCCCTGAAGGCTCTATACTTCCTCCCTCCCCTGCTAGACTAGCAAGACTGTGAAGCAACACAGAATCTAGATGAGGTCTCTGTGAGCTGCCCAGGTACTTAGGAGTGGAGTGGGGCAGGACACTTTACAAGAGTACCCTCCCCCTGCAATGAGCCCAGTTGTTCACTGTGGGGCTGGCAACATCACCCAGCAGGCCCTATTGGTCCTGGCCTGCTCCCCTCCCTCCTTACCTCCTTCTCACTCACACTTCCCAGCTCAATCTTTCTCGCTTGTTAGAGAAAAAAAAAAGTGAATTCACTCCCAGTCCTTTTGAAACCCAGCGTGTCAGTGATCGATGAGGCTGTATTCTCTAACTTCAAAGGAGAAAAACTAAGTAGAGTGAATACTGGCCAGGGGAGTTAAAAAGTCCCAGGGAGCAGGAGACACAGGAGTGACCCTGCCATCATGAGGAGCACCCCCCATCCCACCCCTGCTGGTGCCATGCAGAAGCACAGACAATGCCACTTTGAGTAAATCATGACGGATCCTGAATGCCCAGTTTTGTCCTGCTTTCAATGAGCCATGGGCATATTGCTTAAGATATAGCCAGCCATTTGTGCTGGGTTCCCAGCTACTCAAAGGCTCGACATTGAGTGCTCTCTCAACTGTAGAATGGAGCCTTTGCATATGTGATTTGGGAGGAGGTTTTTTCCTCCAGATTTCCATAGCTAATCGTAGTAGAGGTGACCTCAAGTGTAGTGCAGACCATTGTCCCTCGTCACCCCTGCAGCCTTTGAGCTGAGCTTTAGAGATATCCAGGCAGCACCTAATTCAATCATTCATCTGACCCCTGCCTCTTTGGCCACTCCTCTGAGCTCAGTAGCTCCCTGGGGTCTCCCACCCCACAAGCCTGGCTGCTCAAGAGCCTTTGTACTTAGTGGAGAGTGCTCAGCCCTTCCTCCACTCTGTCCAGATTCCCACCCCCACCTTGAATTTAAGCCCAGAGAATCCCATGCTGCCGGGCCACTTGTTCTCACAAGGCTGCACTTGTGGAGGTGCCCGTGTGAAGCATCCTGTAGAGGTCCCATGCTAGAGCCTTGGGAACACAGAGAAAGGAAAACCTGGGGTCATTTAAGGGCTGGCGTGGTCATTTATTTAATCATCTGTGACCAGCAAGAGGCTTGTTTTCAGTAAAGCTCGGAAGCTTCCTTGGCTCTTAATCAATCATAACAAACAGCTAGAATTTATTGAGAGCCTTCCATTTGCCAAGTGCTTCCACTTGCTACCTTCCTTCACCCTCAAGCCCCATACCCATTTTTATAGATGAGGAAATCAAGGCTCAAGGTTGAGGAATTGTCAAAGAGCACAATCTGGCCAGGATTACAGAACCATCTTCTGCCACTACTGCCTTTCTCTTGTTGGTTATGAATGCTATAATTTATACTCTACACATTTTAACAATGGATGAAGTTCTCAATTTAGGGCAACTTTGAAAGGCTAAGGAGCTGTGCGAGTATATTTATAAAGCATTCTTGAAATGACAAAATTCCAGAGGAGGAGACTAAGTGCAATAGTTACTGGATGTCAGAGCAGATGGAGCCAGGAGGGAGGCTTGAGTCCTGGGACCATCTGGTCTGTCTCAGGGACAGTAGCAATTAAGGGGATCCAACCACGTGTGCAGAGTAGCCCAGATCTGGACACATTGTGACAATTTCCTGAGCTATAACCATGTAATATGTAACCTTTGGCAGAAATTGAGTGATAGGGACAGGAAAACTTTCTGGCTTCTCGTTGCTTGTTTCTATTAACTCTCCTAAGTACCTCAGAACAAAAGTGCTACTTAATTCCATTGTGTGGGAGATGACCAGGTCTCAGATCAAGAGCCACATTCTGCCAAAGCAGTTCACACCATGCGTCTTTCAGGGACTAAGAAGGGAACAGAATCTAGCAGAGAGATTTTCATGCCAATCGGATGTGAGCTGAGACTCTATTTCCCTTTTTATGGGATAGTGCTAAACTAAGGGTTGGACCTTTGTACCCCAACCTTGGGACTGTAGGCAGGGACCCAGAGCAAGTTTCTCAAATGCTATAGCCTTCTCAGTTCCTAGCTGTCAGGTATTTATGTGAACTATACCCATCTCTAGAAGCCAGTAAAAGTATCCAGGAGAGCCTGATGACCTGATGTCTGGGACTTACAGGGTAAAGAGAAAAAGCTGACTTCAGCAAATTGTCCTCTGATATCTACACATTTATGTACCTGAAAACACACACACACACACAGACACACAAATAAAATTTTTACTGTAAACAAAAGAGTTAAAACTTTTTTAATAAAAGAGAGAGTCTATCAGGAACATATCCTGCCAAAACTATTTTTTTAAGTTACAGGTGGTTGTGAACTGCCTAAAATGAGTGCTGGAAACTAAACTTGGGTCCTCTGGATGAACAGCAAATTCTCTAAACCTCTGAGCCATCTCTCCAGTCCTAGCCTTACCACACTGATCACAGAAGGATATGCTGAGCTCTCTCTGGATGACTTTTATTGCCAGCATGAGTATCTGTCTAGTCCCGTGTCTAATCTTCATGAGTTACTCAGACCTACCCAGCAGATAGTGAGGTAGCAATAAGTATTCTTTCTTATTTTTTCTGGAGTTGATCATTTATTTCTTCACTGTTACTACTTTGCTGAAGATTTGGGCTGGTGCTGGTGATAAACAGATAGGTATAGCCCAGGTAGTCTCTACCTGTACTTGTTTCTCCTCTATTTCTGTGACAAACACTATGACCAGGACAACTGAAAAAAGAATGCATTTAATTGGGCTTATGGTTTCAGAGGGCTCGAGTTCCTGACAATGGAGCAAAGGCATAGCATCAAGAACAGGTAACAGCTCACGTCTTGATCCATAAGCACGAGGCAGAGAGCACCCTGGGAATAGTCTTCTGAAACCTCAAAGCCTGCCTTCAGTGACATACCCCTTCCAACAACAGGCCACACCCCAGTCCTTCCCAAACCATTCCACCAACCAGTCAAAATATATTCAAAATATATCAGCCTCGTGGTGTTCTCATCCAATCACTACATTACCTGAGACCACTAAAGGGTTGGAATCCTCCCATCATGTCTTCTATAACTTAGAGTAGGCCTATTCCATGTAGGCTCCTCTACCAGATCCATCTCTGAGCTCCCACAATGCAGAGGCATGTGACTGAGCCTCTTTGCCAGCCTTTTCTCTGAACTGCACGTTCTCCACAGTGACCAATGCTGCAGACAATGTATACTTAGGTCCATGCCCTAAGCAATCGATCTTAGACACAGAAGCCCTCAGCCCATTTCTTCAGAGAAGAGCAGCAGCTCCTGTGTTAATCTTAGGAGTGGTGGTGGTTGTTGGTTTTTCTTGGTTCCTGTCAGTCAATATGTTGACCAGCTGACTAACATTTTTATTTCAGCCTTTTGCATCATCTGAGAGTAAGATCCTCTTGGCTTCAGTTCTGGTCTCTTTACTGGTTATGAATACAACTGAGCCATGTTAGCTGGAAGGCAGACATTGAATGAAAAAGTAGAGCTAGCATGCCTGTGTCTCTCACTCTCACACAGATGGATGTACCTAGCCACTCCAGTCTCCACACTGTGGGCTCCTCTAACAGGGTATGTAAGGGTACCCTTCCCTCAGTACAGTCTCAGTCAGCCCATGACTCTGGCTGGGCCAGTGTGTTTAGCCACTCATGGGAGCTGCATGTCCTAAATACAAGGGCATGGAAGGAAGCTTCTTTGCCTGTGATCCTCAACAAGGTTCACATCTGAATGCCATTTGCTGTTATCTGTCTGCTTGAACCTAGAGAATGAGAGGTTGTAGCAAGGGGCTCTTACATGGGAGAAGATAGCAAGTGGGAAATGCAGACTCTAGAGCCAGGTGGGTTTGTGTGTATATACCAGTTGGCCACGTGCTGATCTGCCTTACTTTAGCCAAGTTGCCATACCTACCCTAGCATCCATCCTGAACTCCTTTAAATAGTGGCAATGGAAAATGGGCATGTGACCCTCTTGGCAACGTTCCAGCTGCAAAGGAGCCCATGACTCTTGCTTCTCCTTTCAGGGCCCTACCTGTTCTTGTTTAATGGGTTTTTTTGTTTTGTTTTTGTTTGTTTGTTGTTTTTTGTTTTTTTAGTGTAATCTTTGTGGAGCTTACCCAAGGTTGGGTAAGTCCAAATTTGAGACTTCTGTATCAGAACGAGGCTGGTTGGGACAAGATAATAGCTGAGCAGATACACAGTGGACATACATTCCAACTTAAGGATAAATGGGAAGGGTTGAACAGAATAATGCACTTGCATTTGAACTGCCTAAGCCAGCCCAGGCCATGCTCTAGCACGTCATTGTAGCTGCTTCCCCACCCAGTCACCGATTAAAAGACAAGTTGTTGCTGGAGCCAAGGTGCTGGCTGGGCTGCTGCCATGGCAAGGCACATCTGCCAACCCACTGGGCCGTCTTAGGTTGTTTGGTTTTGGCTACGTGTTTATTTGGTTAATTTATTAGTATTTTTGTTGTTTGGTTGGTTGGCTTGCTGGTTGTTGTTGTTGTTGTTGTAACAAGGTTTCACTGTGTAGCCCAGGCTGGCCTCAAACTCTATTGCTTCAGCCTCCAGAGTGCCACAGTTCGAGACATGTACTGCCATCGTTAGTGGAAGCCTTGTTTTTGAAGAGTGTAGCTCAGTTATACATATGTAATGCTGCTATAGGTTGAAACAGCCCTAGAGACTAGTCATGAAGGGAGAAGATTGGGGCTACCATGTGACAGAAGAGCTATGTCAGCCTGGCCACCTGTGCAGTAGTGTAAGTACTGTAAGGCTACACTGAAGTCTGTGGCCCAGGTCTGCTGTTTTCTCTCCCAGGGAGGCCTGCAGAGAAAAAAGTGGTTTCCCTAATACTGCTCAAGTTAAAAACAAAACATGGTGGCACTAGCCTTTCATACCAGTACTCGGAAAGCAGGGGCAGGTGAGTCTCTGTGAGTTCAAAGCTATCCTAGTCTGCAGTATCTTCAAGGCTTGCCAGGGCTGCATAGTGAGACCCTGTCTAAAAAAGAAAAATGAAACAGAATCCTGCAGTTGTAGAAACTGCTCAGATTTCAGTGAGTTCTTTTGAACTAACTGAGCTTGTTCCAGTATCTCGTTTTTTCTCATGTGGAGCTAGCACATTAGCAAGGCTGTTCCCAGGCCTTGCCACTACAGGGCCACCATTGTGGATAGGTCATAGCTGTTGGCCTGTGATTTTCCTCATTTAATTTTCACAACAACCTCAGAAGTGCTGTCATTCTCTCCTATAATTCTTCAGAGTCAGAAAATGAGGCACAAAGAGGGAAAAGAAGGAAGGTCACCTAACTATTAGGAAGTAAAGCTGGGCTCCAAAGCTGGATGGAGTGACCTTTTCTTCTAGTCTAACTTGCCTTCTCAAGTTGTAAGGCCAGGGCACAGCAAAAGAGACAGAAGCAGAAGTGTGAATGCTACAAAGAAAAAGAAAGTTAGACTGGGGGAAAGATTTAGACTAGAACAGTTAGAGTTGGTCTTTCTCCTGAATTCTAGCTTTGGAGCCCCCACAAAGACTGTGTGTTTTACAATATAGAGTTAGAGGGAGCACACATTTCTGCTTAACAAAGGTTGTGAACTTATTCCATTAACATTCAATAGTATGTACAGTTTTTTTTTTAATTTCATCCTTATTTATTTTGTGTGCATGTATGTGTGAGTGTATACACATGCTGCAGCACACATGTGGAGATCAGAGAGCAGTTTATGGAAGTCATTTCTCTCTGCCTATCATCCTCTGGGATCAAAGTCAAGTCATCCGGCAGCAGCAGGAGCTTTCTCATTGGTCTCCATATGCACTTTCTTAAAGAACAAGAGTATCTCAGGGCTCTCTCACCACAGGTGATACATCACAGTTAGCAAGGCCAGAAGAATGTCTTTATTTTCTTCCTGAAGCCTGCCTCTTGCTGTTATGCTCCTGAACCTCTTAATTCTGTTTAATATTTACATCTCTTCTAGGATGAAACGTATTTGTGTCTTTAAATTTCACAACACCTATGTGTTCCCTGATTTTTACCACAGGTAGAACAGCATCTCTTAGATAATGTTGTTCTATAAGGAAGAGGGCACAGACACAAATAGCAACCTGGATAGGAATAGTCACTGGAGATAGTTCTGAACAGCGTAGTCAGCAGTTGTATGATTGGTGGGCACTTAGGGCTGAATGGTAGTAGAGTGGCTCTCATGCAGGAAGCGCACCAAACTCATCGGAACAAGCAGCAGGCAATAGAAGAGGAACAGGTGGCTTGCACCAAGACCCAAAGGGGCCTGAGATGGCAATATTGTCATTTTGAATATGTCGGGCAGGCACTTGGCCTCTGGAGGGAGGAAATCAATTAGCTTAGCATCAAATCCAGAACCTGACAACTGCTCTTTCTTACATAAGACCTCCTTACATAAAGATGCAAAGGGAGCATCCTCATTAAAACACCTCAGTGGGTACATACTGATTCTTCTAGAAGCACTGAGCTTCTCTCCCAACAGATACAGAAGGACTTTCCTTCAATTGGCTAAAAAGATTCCACATTCCTCCAGGAGACAAACCTCAGGACAGCCACAGAGGAACTGGGCTCCATGGTATAGGTGGGGCGTCTAAGGTCCCAGAGCCCACCTCCATCCAGACTCAGGGAGAGAACAGGCAAGCCAAAGCTTCTGGCTCTCAGTTTGGTTTACATAACTCCTGACTCCCCAAGTCCCTGGAAACTGAGGCCAATTCCCTGGAAGATCATTCTGTTCTCTCCTGTTTTTTCAAGAAGAGAGCCAGCCTGATCACTGGCTCTGAGGACTGTGTGAGAGTGTCCCATTTCCTTCTTCCACAGACTGAGTGCCTGCCGTCGTAGCTGTTTAGGAAGGTTCTGTTTGAACTCTCATAATTCTATATATATTGGCCTTGTATTGTAAAGAACTTTACTTATCTTATGTGCACCCTCTGTTTCCAAAAGAAATTTGAGGACTTGCAGCAAAGGAGATAAGCAATGAGGTGAACATACTAGGAGAACAAGAAGTGAGAAGCCCAGGAAGGGAGGCTAATGGAAGGTGAGCTCCCAGTATCTGTGTGCCGAGTAGGCACCAGACTCTCTACTCCAGCATCCTAACAGCAGAAACAATCCTACCTCAGAAAGTTGAGGGGGAGGGTAATAAGGCATATTTTTTAAAATAACAAACTTCACTGAAAGTTGAAGGATGTCTTTCCTAGTACTAAGAGCAATTTCTCATGCAAGGTTTGCTGTTAGGGACACTGCATACACTTGCAGTAATGAAAAAAAGATGTTTATAGGCCCTGTCGTAAGGTTAACTTGGTGAGAATGGAGGATGATTAAAACAACTCAAGTAAGGCCATGTGTCTGGGGAGCACTAGCTCTTCTGGAGCCTCAGTGAGTCTCAGGTAAAGTTAGAGCATACTTGTGGATGCAGCTTGATTGATGCACTAAGCACAAACACGCACCAAGTTCTGGGCTCATTCTTCTCTGACACATAGACTGAGCATGGCTCATGCCTGTAATCACAGCACTCAAAAGGTGGAAGTAGAAGGATCAGGGATCAGAAGCACAAGATAGAACAACTTCAGCTCTATAGATAGTTTAAGGCTCTCCTGGGCTACCTGAGACCATGTCTCAGGTAAGAAAATGACTAAACAAATAAATAGGCAACACACTTAAGTTTTCTTATAGCAACCACTTTGAAGTGGGGGATCTGATAGGATCTCTACTGTTCATAGCAAGTGCACAGGTTTAGAGTAGCTAGGCAGATAAAGAAGAGGCCAAGACAACTGTACAGTATTGTTCCCATGGACTCAGAGGAGCCATGTACCACCTCCACAGTCAGCATTGGTACCTGCCTATGAAAGTAGCTCTGGTAGCATCAGTGCCCAAACAATGGCTGATCTGAGGCCCCAGACACAAGAGGAAATAGTTGTGTCTGTAATTGTCCGCTTTGAGTCGAGTGGTCAGGTGGCTACAGCCTCCTCATCTGGCTACATGTGGCATATGCAGGCTTACTCATCAGACCTTGTATTTACTGTTTTCACCTTAGTTGAAAATGGGAGAGGCAAACAGAGTCCAGTGACTAGATGGAAGCAACTAGAAGCCTCTGCCCCCCCCCCAGGGACTGTCAGTCTGCCAAAGAAGAAGCTAGGAAGGAAAATAAGCTGTTCTTCGTGGGCTTCACCAGTGATGGAGACAGAAGGCCACATGGGACAGTGTGAAGTAGAGCTGCACTGGTCTTACCGTGGTGATAAAAGAAGTGGCCCTCAGAAGAGGAGGCAACTAGCAAGGAGGGCAGGACAACTACTACTGTTTCGCTGGCTGGTTCCTCCCTAGTGAGCAGCTTTCCCTGGGGACAGGACTTAGCTCTAAGACGTGGCTTCTTCTGAGCAAATCAAACCTCAACATTGAAGGATCTTTGTCTTGTCGGTTTTAGCTTTAATAAGAATAGAACAAGCTTCTGGAACAGGACACAGTGGAGTCAGGAGAAGTGGCCTTAAGTGAAGACACAGCTGTGGGGTTTCCAGACTCGCACTGCAGGGAGGCGTCATCCAGTGGGAGCGGCCAGCCTCGCTGTAGACTTCCAACACTAACGAGTTGGGAACTCCATGCTGAACAGGATTCAGTTAGAGGGTCCCTGTGCCAGCAGATGGATGTATTTTTCTTGAAAGACCAAGATGCCAGAACTCTTCATGATTACGTTACTGGAGCGAGGTCCTTTTTTTGTGGTTTGTTAAGTTGAGCGTCAGGACTGCAGGATTCTCTTCTTGCTCTTTCTTACTCTTATTTTTTCCAGGTCAGAACCAGAGCTTGGAGCAGGGAGGAAAATCCTGCTGAATGAGCAAGTTCTTTCTTAAAAAGCTCTTCAAGTCCAAAAAGACTTCAGTGGACTTAGGAGAAAGAAATTTAATACATTGCCATAGAATCGCTGTTAACCAAGTTAAAGCAAAGCCCACAGCATCTTTGTCTTATAAAAGAAAGCAAAGGGGAGATGGAAAAAAGAAATAATGCTTAGGAAATCCAAACCAAACAATGAAGACTAACGAAGGAAAACTAAAGATCATTTCAAAGAATGTGAAGATTCCCTCCTAATAAGATTTTTCAATTTCCAAACCTAAGCTTCAGGTGGGAGGAACTTTTCTGTTCCTTTCAAGTACACTGTAAGTGTGGTTCCCCAAATGTTGGCCCTGTGTAGGACTGGCTACTTTCCACATAAGGAGCAGTCAGATACCCTGCAAGACCCAGGAACTGTGAGGAAGCGTCAACCATGGGAAGCTGAGAGGCTTCCCAGGCTGTTCCTTGACCTGAGCTTGAACCTGAGTCCTAACTGCTAGCTAACTGAAACAAGCTCAGCCTCCCGGAGAAGAAAGTGAGTGGAACTAGAGCAGTCCTAGCCAAAAACCTACACTGGACTTTCACCACTGGCCTCTATCTCTAAATCCCTGCGAGTGAACTCAGAGTTGGGCTTCCAATCACCTGCTCAGACCACCCTTCTAACTTGCCAGCACCTTCCAGGCCTGCACAGAGGCACTGGTGCCCATGAGAGGACATTTTACATCAGTTGTGGACAAGACAAGGAATTCCTTGATTTTTTTTAATATTTATTTATCTTTGTTCATGTGTATGTATACACACATATGCACAAATGTACCAACGAGAAGGTGAGGAACTCAGAGAACAGCTTGTGGGAGTCAGTTCTTTCCTTTCACCATGTGGATTCCCAGAATTGAACTCAGGTCATCAGGCTGGAAGCAAGCCCCTCATCGACTCAGCCTTCTCATTACCTGTATAGAGTTTCTCAACATTTGCCCAAACTCAGACTAGTAGTTTTTAAAAGCACCAGAAGCTCTGAGCTTCCTTACTCAGTGTTGTTTAAGAATCAGCTGCCTGGGCATAATCTTCTCCAGGGCCATTTGGGCAGGCCAGCTGTGTACCTGAGCTGGGGAAGACTGGCTTGCTCATTGGCCCAGGGGACACCTGGCATGCACACTGACCACCCCTTCCAGTTTCATTCTTTCACCTTCTGTTGCTTATTCTTATGAATGTTCTTGGATCCACTGACTTCACTGAGCTGGGATGCAGAGTAAGGGCACGTGCCTTTTACTCATCATAGACAACAACTATATGGCCTTCTAGCCTTCTGCTTAGCCTTGGATGTTCATTCTTGCCCTAAGGCTTTTCTCCCAACGTGGTGGAATCTGAGACCCAAAAGGAAGCCCTTTATTTCCTCAGCCAACTAGTCTCGTGGTCCTGGGAGGGGACACTGCTGGTCTCCCTTGCCATTATACTTAAAACCCAAGAGACTCAACAACCCCAGCAGAGCTGCACCCCACTTCCCCAAATCTGTAGAAAGTTTGTCACCCTGTCCCAAGTGTTCCAGCCTTTAACTCAGCCTTAGTCCTATGGCCAGATGCCTCGTTCGCCCCGTCATGAAGCCTGGACAGTGGAGGGCCCCATCAGAAGTTCTGTGTTCTGCTGCCCACAGCTGCTCTCCTGTGTGGTCTCAGCCTAAGTTTCTAGAACTAAAAATCTCTCTCTCTCTCTCTCTCTCTCTCTCTCTCTCTCTCTCTCTCTCTCTCTCTCTTTCTCTCTCTCTCCTTCCTCCCTCTCTCCCTCTCTCCCTCCCTCCTTCCTTCCCTCCCTCCCTCCCTTCCTTCCTTCCTTTCCTCCCTTTATCCTTCTCTCCTTCCTTTCTTCCTTTCCTCCCTCCCAACTCCTTTCCTCCTCCTTTCTTCTTTTTTTCTTTTTGTGAGGCAGGGTCTCTTTATGTAGACCAGGCTAGCCTCAGATTCACAGAGATCTACCTATCTCTGGGTCCTGAGTGCTGGGATTAAAGGTATGTACCACCACACTCAGCAGCTCTTCCTTTTTCTATCTAAAGACGACCTGCTTGTCCTTTGTCAAGCTGAGAGCTTTGCTTCTCCCTAGGTCCCTTTCAAAACCTCATTCCTATGGCAGTGGCCTAGATAGCAGCCTTGTGAGTGCCTGAGGCCTTCACTGTCTTCGCCTCACTCGGTATCAGGGATGTTGTACAGCTAGACAGTGGCCACCAAGGAAGCCCATCCCTTTGAGGGGACCGGCCAGCAGTCAGTGCTTCTGTTCCATGTAGCAGCTGCAGCCAGAGTGGCCACCATTCTTGTGGACTGACTTCCCACTGAGGGAGGCGCTGCAGGACTTCATTATGTCCCCAGGCTGGCAGAGAGGGCCACAAGTAGGGCTCTATTCTGGCGAGGCTTACTGCAGGAAGTATCCAGGAAATACTGTTGCTCTTCAGGGTGCTGACAAAATAGGAGCTCTTTCTTGCCTCCCCAGGGATTTGGGCCCCTAGTTTCAGTAGAGCTGGTCTTTGTTGAGTGTCTCTGCCTGGATGTCCTCAGCTGTAGGTCTTTTGTTCTGCTTCCCTTGGGAATTCTCCTGCTTGCTTTCTGGCTGGAGGCACTGGTACAGCTGCACTGGCCTCATTGTACATACTCCTCTAGCTTGTGGGCCTCAGCTGGGTCACACATCCCTTCCTCAGTCAGGGCACTGCCAGCATGGATGACTGTTCAGCAACTGAAAGGATGGGCCTCCCTTAGCATTGTCAGGTCCAGTCTGCCTCTAGAGATTGGGTCTGCTTTTCCCTGCAGCCCCTGGATGTCACGTAATTAAAAAGAAGGACATGTCTTCCAGTACTGCCTCTGTGTCTGCTACAGGGATCAGTGTGCTCATTCATTCATATTGAACTTTGTTCTTGTAGACACCTCCATGCCTATAAACATGCCTAATGGCTTGGCTTCTCTGAGAAACAGCAAGCATATCACTGTCTTGGGTGGATTTTAGAACTTCTTAGAGGACTGTGCCCATCTTGTCCCATCCCTACCTCTCCACTCCTGTGAATATTTTAATTACCTGTCCATCCTAAGGTCTGCTTAGGTGTCCATCCTAAAGTCAGCTGTCTGACCACAGCTCCTGGTCTTCCCATCTCTCTAGAGTCCATAAATACCTAGGAAGCCAGTACAGTCAGGTGCTTTACAATACAGACTTCAATTCTGCTGCTTACTGGTCACTATGGGCCTAATACATACCAAATCTCTCAAATACAGTGTAGTGTGAGAATCTAATACTATCACATGAAGGATGCTTAGAGAAGATGTGCTTCATAAATATTAGTTTCCTACAGAACATCTGTCACTCAGACCCTCTGCTTCCTCTCCGTTGGGCTTCATTTCTCTTTAATGTCTGTCGGCACTTAGTTCCCTGACCTGTCTGTATCCATCTGTTGCCATATCGTATTGCCCTCTCTTGCCCATTATTCATCCCTCAAACCTTTCTTGAAAGATCCAGCTTTGGACCAGGTTGGCTTTCTTCTTCATACTACTGTCAAGGTTACAGGGGACTGTTCACTAATCCTAGTTATTGAGTGCTTCCCAGTAGTCCTCCTGTGCAGCTCCATCTAGGTCTTTGTCTTGTCTTCCAAAGAAGTAGCTGCAACTTTCATTCTTTCTTCAAACTTCTAGTCCCCTCATCAAACTCTCTATTCTTTGCAGATAATTTGACTTCCTAGTTCTCAGGAGGGAAAAAAACAAAAGCCATGATAGAATGTTCTAAACCCTCTTCACCTGGCCTACAGACCTGTCCCTGAAGTAGAGAAGGTCTTCCATTGTGTGTTGGATTCCAGTCTCTGGTGATCTCAGAAACAGCACTTCTTACTTCCAGCTCTTGTGTCTCCCTCTCCTAGTCACTTCTACTTTAAAGTGTTACCACTTAGATACTCTCCCTTCACTCTCTCACTCTCTGTGCTGCCCCACTGTGGTCTCCC